>NC_134267.1:178110504-178413765 GCF_031893055.1 Leptodactylus fuscus | reverse complement strand
CCATTAATTGGTCCAAACTGGGCTGGTTAGAGGCTCCCTCCACCATGAATTTGCCCAAACTGGGCTGTTTAGAGGCTCCCTCCACCATGAATTGGTCCAAACTGGGCTGGTTAGAGGCTCCCTCCACCATGAATTTCCCAAAACTTGGCTGTTTAGAGGCTCCCTCCACCATGAATTGGTCCAAACTGGGCTGGTTAGAGGCTCCCTCCACCATGAATTGGTCCAAACTGGGGTGGTTAGAGGCTCCCTCCACCATTAATTGGTCCAAACTGGGCTGGTTAGAGGCTCCCTCCACCATTAATTGGTCCAAACTGGGCTGGTTAGAGGCTCCCTCCACCATGAATTTGCCCAAACTGGGGTGGTTAGAGGCTCCCTCCACCATTAATTGGTCCAAACTGGGCTGGTTAGAGGCTCCCTCCACAATTAATTGGTCCAAACTGGGCTAATTAGAGGCTCCCTCCACCATGAATTGGTCCAAACTGGGTTTTTTAGAGGCTCCCTCCACCATGAATTTGCCCAAACTGGGCTGTTTAGAGGCTCCCTCCACCATGAATTGGTCCAAACTGGGCTGGTTAGAGGCTCCCTCCACCATGAATTTCCCAAAACTTGGCTGTTTAGAGGCTCCCTCCACCATTAATTGGTCCAAACTGGGCTGGTTAGAGGCTCCCTCCACCATTAATTGGTCCAAACTGGGCTGGTTAGAGGCTCCCTCCACCATTAATTGGTCCAAACTGGGCTGGTTAGAGGCTCCCTCCACCATTAATTGGTCCAAACTGGGCTGTTTAGAGGCTCCCTCCACCATTAATTGGTCCAAACTGGGCTGGTTAGAGGCTCCCTCCACCATGAATTTGCCCAAACTGGGCTGTTTAGAGGCTCCCTCCACCATGAATTGGTCCAAACTGGGCTGGTTAGAGGCTCCCTCCACCATGAATTTCCCAAAACTTGGCTGTTTAGAGGCTCCCTCCACCATTAATTGGTCCAAACTGGGCTGGTTAGAGGCTCCCTCCACCATGAATTGGTCCAAAATGGGGTTTTTAGAGGCTCCCTCCACCATGAATTGGTCCAAACTGGGGTTTTTAGAGTCTCCCTCCACCATGAATTGGTCCAAACTGGGGTTTTTAGAGTCTCCCTCCACCATGAATTGGTCCAAACTGGGGTTTTTAGAGGCTCCCTCCACCATGAATTTGCCCAAACTCTGCTGGTTAGAGGCTCAATCCACCCTGATTTTCAAAACAAATGTTGGTGCCAACCTCAACTTACTACAAGGGCCAAATTCACTGCTGGTGACAAGCTCTCCTCACTGCAAGTGCCAAATACACATGTTTCAAGGTGTTTTCCTACTGTCAGAGAGGTGGTATTGAGTGTGTAAAGTGTGTAGTTGTTAGGCTGTGATGTTGGGGTAATAGAGGGTCTTTGGTGTGTTAGATGCCCCCAGACATGCTTCCCCTGCTGTCCCAGTGTCATTCCAGAGGTGTTGGCATCATTTCCTGGGGTGTCATAGTGGACTTGGTGACCCTCCAGACACGGATTTGGGTTTCCCCCTTAACGAGTATCTGTTCCCCATAGACTATAATGGGGTTCGAAACCCGTTCGAACACACGAACATTGAGCGGCTGTTCGAATCGAATTTCGAACCTCGAACATTTTAGTGTTCGCTCATCTCTAATAAGAAGTTATTTCTACAACATACACTGAATCATCCACACAAATGTAGATTTTAATGAGGTCTCTTATTCTCATTCTATATATTTCATTTCTATATATTTCATTTTTTTGTAACAAAAATGTAAAACTACATTTAATTTGTACAATTTAATTGATTTATAGCTATACAGAAAATTCAGATAGATTATTTATGTATAGTTTTACTTGTGTATAAGATATAGGGATCATTTTTTGCTAGATATTCTACCAAGTACTGTTGTAAACAAATACTGTCCATGACTGAGTTTACAGAGTCCATAAATAAGCGATTTCGGTGACACAGCTGCACTTGGGGCCTGTTAACCAAAAGGACTCACATCTTTAAAGTCTGCTCAACGACAAAAGCTCATTGATCATCCATCATCACATGACTCAGACTCTTCCCTTGTGTTCTGGCTGGATCATTCACAATCTCTTCGTCGACTGCCAGCATGTTGAGGGTTTGCTTGTGCTTGTGTATCGCTTTTATTAAGTACCCACTGCCAGTTTACTGTCAAGGGTACTTGTATAAAAATATTGCCAAGCGTAATGAACTTACCTTGCTAAAAGCTTCATTTAATATTTACTCTACATGCATGGAACTAATAGAAGTAAGCTATAGTGAATAACGTTCAGGGTTTTTCACATTTATTTTAATTGCATTTACGTTTCAGGTCTATTGGAAGATACATAATTGCATTCTTTTTAGATGGAAAGAGAGGAGTGACTTTAAGGGCTAACAACAAATTTCTGCCAATGCCTCATTCATCTTAATAGTGTCTGCAGAATTTCATGTACGTGTTGTAGAAACAACCACATACAGTTGAACAGAACTGATTTCCAGCAGCATAAATGTATCCAACAAATCTGTTGTGTGTGATTAAACCCAATGGTACCTTGCAGGGCCGGCGTCAGCGCACGGCATAGTCGGGCAAGTGCCGGGGCCCACAGAGCCTCTGGGGGCCCCCCGGCACTTGCCCGCCCCAGCACTTGCCTGTCCCGATTATAAAGAGTAGCACCTGTATGTTAATCACATGACCGTGAACCATATATCACATGACCATGGACTGTATATCACATGACTATTGATTGTATATCACATGACCACGGACTAATTTTTATCCACTGCAGGTAAAAAGACTGAATGGCAGTAAGCAGAGATCTATAATGACCCACAGTAATTCTCCCGCATAGTAATCTGAAATTGAGCCTGCCAGCCACACAGGATAATGCTTTCCAGTGCCCCCCTCCACCACTGTATAATGCTGCACAGTTTCCCCCACATAATATCATGCTCCACAGTGGCCTACATAGTATAGTAGGCTCCTCACAGTAACCCCCAATATAATGTTTCACAGTGGCCCCACATAGTATAATAGGCTCTCCACACTGCCTCAGTATAATACCTTACAGTTTCCCGAAGCAGTATAATATGCTCCCCGGAGCCCACCATCCACCACAGTACAATACTCCACAATGTCTCCACACAGTATAATGCTTCCTTAGTGGTCCCCACAATATGCTCTCCATAGGCTCCTCCAGGATAATGCTCCACAGTATAGTAGGTTCCCCACAGTGCATAAGAATAAGTCTCACAGTATAACAGGCTCTCCACATTACCCCTCAGTACAATGTTCCACAGTGCTCGCACACAGTATAATTTGCTCCCAAGAGCCTCAAGTCGCTTCAGGTGAACCCCTTTAAATTAATATTGGCATATATTCATGAGGTTCGGTCTTCCTGTTTTTTTGGTGCTATTATTATACTCTGGGGTCTTCTCAGACCCCAGAGTATAATAATGGTAGGTCCAGGGGGGTGATGTAAAATAACAAGAACTTATACTCATCTTGCCTCACCTTTCCTGGGCATTCGCATGTTGTTCTGCTGTCTCCATCGATTTCCTCTTCATGTCTACAGCTAATGTCACCGCTGAGGCCCACGTAACTGCTGAGGGACAATAACAGGCCTCAGAAGTGACACCTGGAACATGGCAGTTGCTTACTGTACCTTCTTATAAGTAGGCCATTAACTTTGTCTCCTTAGCAGGTAGTTGAGAGGTAGTTGAGTGATCATTCAGCATTTTATTCTATAATAGATAGGCAGGACAGGGAATTTCCTGACTAATATAGTGTTTATCTGTTACTTTTATAAAATTGTATTTGTGTACATCTGAATCGTATACATGACCAGGTTTCTAATTTCTAGAGCAATGGAACATGTATCATAGGTTGCTACAAGGACATAAGAACAGATTTGGATTTTGATAAAACAAGAACAAACTTACATTAGCATTAGACATTTACTGACATGTAGTTATTTGTCAAAATCTCCGAAGAGGGGAGGTAAACATGAAACGAAAAAAGCCTTAGTAATAGACAGCTAATAGTGTTACACTAAGACGCCTTGTACAAGTTGTTCCAATTTATAATGTCAAGCATCACATCAAGTCAACAGATATAAGAAAGAACAGAATTACAAGGCATTGTGGTTTTTGCAAATGCCATCAACAGTGCATTAATGGAAGCATTACGTAAGGAGGAAAAAAAGGAGCTGATATTCTGGCCCCTATCCAGAGATTACAATTCAGTGAATATCTAGAATAAGAATGATTTGAGTGTGTGCTTAATGGATGGTATCGCTCATTTCTTTGAAGATATTTCTGACTCTTGAGTAAAGAAAAAGTTCTGATCTCTCATCTTTACATGTCCTCGAGCTGAACTACCTTCTGAAGTTAAAGCGAGCGGGAGGGAGAAGCCATAGCGGTATATCCAGTAGAGGGATTTAGCACATAAAACACATCTAATTCAGACAAATGTGGTGGTAATACACTGGAGTCAATAATATGGAAAACGTTGCAAAATGCAATTGCACACTGTTTTGTAATCCAATTGCATGTCAGCCACAGTAATCCTGTGTAATTCTCCCTGTATGTGTAAATAGATACCATTACAAAGTGGATATATGCTCTGCAGCGGTAAATGCAGTATTATCTCTTCCTAACTAATGTGACTGTCACAGAGCCTGTGAATTATTGAGCTCTGTCCTTGGAAAATGCTGAAGGAGACATTAGAGACATTAAACAGTTAACCATTTTCCATATGACTCGAAAATCAAGTTATTTTCCACGATAAGAACTGTACGCCTAAGCTAGAATAGTTACAGTGATGCCTCTTACAGTATTTAATACCCCTCATGATCTGCTATTAAAGGGATTTTACCAGGATTTTTTGCAGCATTAATTTACTTTTTCTACATTATAATTTTAACTAATGTATTTTCTCCCATTTTGTTTCTCCAAATTGTTCCCATGTAGTCCTGTTACTTGTAGATCAAATGGTATAATTTTGATGCCTGATTTATCATCACCAATCCTTAAGATTTATGCCCCTTCTGTATGTAGTGAGAAAAAGTTACAACCGAGTACCCTCAAAGTAGCAATCTCGTATAAATGACATATGAGTTACTGTATGTATTAGCCCCTTCGGTTCCCCCACATGTAGTAAAATGGCCCCATATGTAATATAATGGTACCCACAGTGCCCTCATGTATAATATATTGGCTCAAGTTATAGCATAATGGTCACCACATTTCTCCCAAACATAACATAAAATCCCCCACAGTGACGCTAAGTGTTACATAATGGCCCCCTCATGTAACATAATAGCCATCACATGTAAGTTAATGGCCCCCATATGTCCCCCTTGAGTAGAATGGTAGCCACCACAATGCCACCATGTGTAACATAATTGCCCCCACCTAATCATATCTATATTACGGTATATGCTGCACTTCATGCAGGTCTCTGCTGCTCAGGACCATCACATGTAGGCACTATTCTTACTTCAGAAGCGCAATGGGTGCTTCCTTTAGTACTAGTGGAGGTGCTCAGTTACAGGTTCCCCCGGAGCGAGTGGTGAGCTTCATACATCACTCACCAGCTTTTTCCATGCTTCCTCTCTGCTTCAGGGCCTGATATGATGTTATCCCTCTGAGCCTAAAGCAGAGAGGAAATGGGGAGTGGAATGGAGTGCAAAGGATTATGCAGATAATCTTGTTTCCCTTAGTCCTAACAGCGGCACAATGTGGGGTATTTTGTGCCCCTGTGTGCTGGTAGGACAGGCGGAATTTTAATTAGCCATGTATTAATTTCACATGGCTTGTTCCCTTTAAGAGGGCACAGATACCTCCCCCCTGTGCGTAAATAACAAGTAATAATACATACATTCCAAAATAAACAACAATAGGGGGGGAATCCTTGTGCCGCTGTTAGGACTAAGGGAAACAAGATTATCTACATAATCCTTTGTTCCCTGTCGTCCCTACCAGCGGCACAATGTGGGGAAATAGCAAGTAATCCCCATAAGGGTGGGAGATTAAACACAAGCAGAATGTAATACAGTACGCCCGAAGGCAGTAGCTTCTGAGCCATACCGATCAAGTCGGTAGTGCTTCACAAAGGTCAATTCTGAAGACCAGGATGCTGCTGCACAAATCTGGTCCAAGGTGAGAGCCTTGACCTCTGCCCAAGAGGTCGATACTGCCCGCGTCGAATGGGCCCTTAGGACGGTCGGCGGAGGTAAGTTCTGACTCACAAACGCCAACTTGATTGCTTCCTTCACCCAGCGAGAGATGGTGGCCTTAGAAGCCTTGCGGCCTTTATGGCCCCCTACATAATTTATTAACAAGTTCTCAGATCTCCTGAAAGCGCGTGTGCGCTGAAGGTAAATCTGCAGGTTCCGGACTAAATCTAGGGTATGCCACTTCTCCTCCTCAGGGGAAGTGGGCACGGGAAAAAAGGTTGGCAAGCAAATGAGCTGACTCACATTCGCCCTAGAAGAAACTTTCGGCCTGAATCCTGGCAGAAATCTCAACTGAACACGGTCTTCAAAGAAGGCAATGTAAGGAGCTTCCGATGAGAGTGCTTGAAGCTCCCCTACTCTTTTTGCCGAGGTGATAGCGAGGAGAAAAGATACCTTATAGGTCAGCCACTTAAGATCCACCTCCTCCAGAGGTTCGAATGGAGCAACACAAAGTGCCGTTAGGACCTTGCTGAGGTCCCATTGGTGGACAGGAGCAGAAACTGCTGGTCTCAGCCTAGTTGCCCCTTTGATAAAGGTGCTCACTAAAGGATCCTGAGACAACCGCCTCCCCAGATAGGCGGACAAAGCGGCTACATGTACCTTCAGGGTAGAAGCTGCAAGCCCTCTGTCTAGGCCGTCCTGAAGGAAATCCAGGATCGCCCTCACAGGGGGATCGGAGGAGTCCACTTCGTGTTCCGTGCACCAGGCCTGGAAAATATTACCGATCCTACGGTAATTCTTATTGGTCGAGGTGGCTCTGGCGCTGGCTAAAGTCCTTAGGACGCCTTGAGACAGTCCTCTATTCCTTAATAGGGACTGGTCAACCTCCAGGCTGTCAGATTGAATCTCCTCAGATCGTGGTGTCTCAGCTCTCCTTGTGTCACCAGATCTGGGAGGGGGGGAAGCCTCCAATACCTGCCTTGACTCATCCACATGAGCTGGGCAAACCAAGTCCTTTTCGGCCAGAACGGGATTATGGCA
The DNA here is from genome assembly GCF_031893055.1 of Leptodactylus fuscus. Lineage (NCBI taxonomy): Eukaryota > Metazoa > Chordata > Amphibia > Anura > Leptodactylidae > Leptodactylus > Leptodactylus fuscus. The sequence continues at coordinate 178,406,520 of NC_134267.1, read as the reverse complement.
ATTCCCGAGACTTGGTCCTGTCTGATTTTCATCAATACCTTGGGTATGATGGAAACTGGAGGGAAAATGTATATCAGCCTGAACCTCCATGGGATGGACAGGGCATCCACTGCCAAGGCATTGTCCTCCTGGTACAGAGAGCAGAAGGTTTCCACCTTGGCGTTGAGTCGGGTTGCCATGAGGTCGACATCCGGAAGGCCCCATGTTTGGACAATCTGATGGAATATGTCTTGATTGAGAGACCATTCTCCTGATACAGGGATACCCCGACTCAACTGATCCGCTACTATGTTCAGGGAGCCCTTGATGTGAACAGCGGATAGGTGGGTCAGATTCTTCTCTGCCCACGTGAAGATCAAGTTCGCCTCTCTCAGTAGGGCTGGAACCCTGGTGCCGCCCTGTTTGTTCAAGTATATTACCGTCGTCATATTGTCTGACCGGACCTTGACTGCCTTCCCTTCGAGAAAGGGGGCGAAGTACTTCAGCGCCAGATACACTGCTTTTAGCTCCTTCAGGTTGGAGGTTCCTACCTCTGGATTCCTCCACAGACCCTGGACAGTCCTGCCGTCCAGGTGGGCTCCCCATCCCGAATGGGACGCATCTGTTGTCAACAGGGTCCAACGAGGTTGAACCGAGGACCTTCCGTCTTTCAGGTGTCTCCACCATCTGAGGGAAAGACGGGTACCGGGAGAAAGGCAGATCTTCCTGTGCAGTCCCCGTGGAGATCCGTTCCAGGCTCTCAACACTTCCATCTGAAGGGGACGCAAGTGCCATAAAGCCCAAGGGACCGCCTTGGCTGAAGAAGACATCAGGCCTAGGACCCGCATGGCGGTGCGAATGGTGATCCATCGGGACCTGAGGAGGCCCCGAACCGAAGCTTCTATTTTTGCTCGCCTTGGACGAGATAGGAAAATCTGCATGCTCTGGGAATCCAGAACAAACCCTAGGAATTTCTTCCGGGTGGATGGCACTATTTCTGACTTCTCCCAATTGATCAGCCAACCTAACTCCTGGAGGAAGGCGATGGCTATCTGGAGGTGGTGATGGAGAATTGAAGTAGACTGAGCTTTTATAAGCCAGTCGTCGAGGTAGGGAACCACGAAGAGGCCTTGAAGTCTGAGAGCGGCGGCAACTGGTGCGACCATCTTGGTGAATACATACGGAGCTGACGATATGCCGAATGGCAGAGCAGTGAACTGTAGGTGCTCTCTGTGACCAGCCATAAGAACGGCTATACGTAGATATTTCCTGTGTGGCGGGAAGATGGGGATATGTAAGTAGGCATCCTTCAGGTCCAGGGTGACCATGACCTCGTTGCGCAATAGGAAACTGGTTACTGAGTCTATGGACTCCATCCTGAAAGGTTTTTTCTTTATGAAGAGGTTGAGGAACCGAAGATCTATAATCATCCGCCACCCTCCTGTGGACTTTGGAACCAAGAACACGGGTGAATAAACTCCTTGACCCACTTCGGGAGGAGGGACCCTTTCCAGGGCCCCCTTTAAGAGATATTCTGCGACGGAAGCCTCCAGGCAGTCTTGTTGTAGGGCTGGTAAGACCCGCGTAGTGATGAAACGATCCACCGGAGGATGGGAGAACTCTATTGCGTATCCTCGCTGAACAACTTGAAAGACCCATGGGTCCAGAATGTGAAGATGCCATGCCACAAGGAAATTCGAAAGGCGCCCTCCTACGGGAGAGCTGGTCACAGAGAGCGGCGTCCCCTCAAAACCCCTTCTTCTTAGGGTCCTCCTTGGGGATCCCGCGACCCGCCCCTTTCGGACGGTATCTGGGGCGTCTCTGGCTTCCTTGTTGAGGCCTGTATTGAGACGTGGAGCCTCGACCCCTAGAAGGGGGAGGCCTTCCTCCTCTGGTTGCTTGTGGTAGTGATCTCCCTCTACCATCAGCCAATCCCTCCATCAGATCGTCCAGCCCTTGGCCGAAAACCTTCCCAGGTTGAAAGGGGAGGGAACACAAAGAAAACTTGGAGGCGACATCAGCCCGCCAAGGTTTGAGCCACAAGGGCCTCCTGGCGGCGGTATTGAGGGCCATGGCCTTGGAAGCCAGCTTCACCTGCTGTCTTGCCGATTCTCTCAGGAAATCCGTAGCGAGACGGATCTCCCCCATGGATGCCAGGATGTCGTCCCTGTTAACCCCGGAGTCGATATCCCGTTCCAGGCGGTCCAGCCGGGCTTGAAGCTTATCAGCTACTTCCGTTGAGGCGATGCCCACCGTCACCTGGGCTGAAGCAGACGAATACGCCTTCTTGAGCGTTGAATCCACTCTTCTATCAAGCAAATCCTGAAGATTTGACCCGTCATCGATGGGCACGACAGTGCGACGGGAAAGCTTAGAGATGGCTAAATCCACCTTGGGTGGCGGACCCCAGCGATCCAGCTGGGAGGGATCAATCGGATACACTGCTTTGAAAGCTCTGGTGGTGACGTAAGCCTTCTCCGGCTGCTTCCATTCTTGTTCCATTAGGCTGGCCATGGAGGCGTCCACTTGGAAAACCCTCCGCTTCCCAGAGGTGGACGCAGAGGCTTCCCCCTCGCCAACCTGGTCCCACGACCGGATGGCCTTCAGCAGTTTATTAGTCTTTTCCCGATGGAAAATTGGTCTGCTGGTACAGGAGGACTGATCGTCCGATGATATGGACACCTCCTCCACCTGGAGGCGCTCCAGGGAGGGCAGTGAAGCAGAACGCCTTTCCACGCGCTGCTTCTTGGTGAGCTGAGCCAGTGAAGTACGGATATCCTTTAAAGAATCATCCTGCAAAAAACACAAGGATACTTAGAAGCCGGAGGGGACCCTTCCCCTCTTTGCGGCAACCGTACTCACCATGTACTCCTTGACCCATGCAACCATATCACTGGTAACGGGTTCCTCCCGCAGAGGTCCCCTGCATTGCTGGCAGCGTGACCAGTCATAGCCTAAAGGCAAAACAATGACATTCAGGATACTCCCACCATTGGGAGAATTAGCAGACGAAAAAACCGCACCTACCATCAGGTAGTGGAACGTCACAATCAATGCAAGCCAGGTGTCTCCTTTTAGAAGACTTCTTCCGTCTTACTTGATCCCCGGGAGGGGTAGAAGAGGAAGACATGACAAAAAGAAGCTAGCTTTCAGCGATACCTAAGCATGGAATATGAAACATCAGAGGAGTACATTCAAGGAACCATATGAGGAGACTCACCCAGCTTCTGTAGGCCACTTACCAACCTTCAGCAGAGTTTGCAGTAGAATAAATGCAGTTTGAAGCGGTAACCACAAGCCACAGCGCAGAAACCAGCTAGGGATTAGACTAGCAGGCAATGAGGGATGCAACCTGCCCCCTTTTTTACAGCCCCATATCCGGAAGGGGCGTGGCCTTAGTCAAAAGCTCCGTTCCTTTGCCCTTCATAACACTCCTAGCCCTTCAAGTCACGCTCCCCCCTTGAGCCAACTACATTGGCACGTACCTTAATCTCCTGAGGACCTCCAGTGTCCAACGCTGCTGTTCGCGTGGTCCCGGAGCGGCGAATGCCGAAAACCGGAAGTTGCCGGTGTTACACTTCTAAACGACCGGCCGGAACCCTCCTACGCAGAGGAAAGGTTCCGCGAAACCGGAAGTTCCCCTCATGGAGCCGCGCGAACACGCCGGCTGGCTGCGCGCGGCTCCCGAAGCCCAGCAGGACTGGATGCCGGGGAACAGGAGGTAGGATTGCGTGAGGGAGGTGGGCAAAATAGGTAACTTTAATCTTACCTATTCTCTTTGCAGGACCGACAGAAGTCCAAAGGGGCAGAGTGCATGATTGAAGACACCTGAACAGGTCTGAGCAGGTAAGTACCTGAAACTTCTTCTTACTCTTTCTCTTTAGGAGGACACAGAGTCCTCCCCACCTGTCCGATCCTTTACACAGGACAGAAAAAAACGCACAGGGGGGAGGTATCTGTGCCCTCTTAAAGGGAACAAGCCATGTGAAATTAATACATGGCTAATTAAAATTCCGCCTGTCCTACCAGCACACAGGGGCACGAAATACCCCACATTGTGCCGCTGGTAGGGACGACAGGGAAATGAATTTAGCTCACCACTTGCTTCCCGAGTGCCTGTAACTGAGCGCCTCCATCAGTACTGATGGAAGTGGTCATTGGGCTTCTAAAGTGAGGAAAATGTTCACCACCATGTCAGGCGTGGGCATCGGGGACCTGCATGCAGTACAGTATGCAGTATAATCCACTGGTTGTTAGCTATGGTTCATACTCCAGGAGACTGCAGGGTGTACACCCTACACCCCATCATCTTTCTCACAGATCTAAGCGAGCCAACAGGCTAATGAGAGAGCCATAGGACAACCACAGTCTAAGGGAAGGGCTAGATAGCAGGCTAATAATCAAAAATATGTGTTTCATTGCAGCTTTAGGAGTTTGTGAATGGAAGGCAAGTAATATTTGTAAGTAGCTGTATAGTGGGCCCCCAGAATAAATTCTACTGTTGGGCCCTAGGTATCCCAGTCCATCACTGGACAGGCGAAAAGATGAAATTCTGAGATGGGAAAACCCCATTAAGGCTGAGGCCCCACCTTGCGGAAACGTATTTTTTTGTTGTTGCAGATTTTACTGCGATTTTTTTTGAGCCAAAGCCAGGAGTGGTATAGTAGAAGTTAGAAGTATAAGAGCTTCCTATATATTTCCCATTCCATTTGAAACCATTCTTGGATTTGGCTCACAAAAACTCAGCAAAATCTGCAACAAAAAAAAGTTGCATTTCAGATAGCTTTTGGCTGATATATACAGTATTTCTCCTGTTTCCCCCATTATCATGCATGCTTTGGAGGAGAATAAGCCAAATAGCCATGGGAAAAATGACTAGATATTTTTTTTAAATGTGGCATGTACAATACTCTTTTCCCACTAAATCTACCAGGGGCAGAAGACCCCATACACATTAGATGAATTGGCACAGTTGGTCAATATTTATATGCTATTGACCAATAGCTGTGTGGCATAACAGAGATATACTTTAAGCTATATAACGCTTTAAGCTATGTATGCCTGTATATTGATAATAAGTGTATACATGGCAGACTATACAGTATATATATATACTATATATATATATATATATACAGTCCTATGAAAAAGTTTGGGCACCCCTATTAATCTTAATCATTTTTAGTTCTAAATATTTTGGTATTTGCAGCAGCCATTTCAGTTTGATATATCTAATAACTGATGGACACAGTAATATTTCAGAATTGAAATAAGGTTTATTGTACTAACAGAAAATGTGCAATATACATTAAACCAAAATTTGACCGATGCAAAAATATGGGCACCTCAACAGAAAAGTGACATTACTATTTAGTAGATCCTCCTTTTACAAAGATAACAGCCTCTAGTCGCTTCTTGTAGCTTTTAATCAGTTCCTGGATCCTGGATGAAGGGATTTTGGACCATTCCTCTTTACAAAACAATTCAAGTTCAGTTAAGCTTGCTGGTCGCCGAACATGGATAGCCCGCCCTCAAATGATCTGAAAACAAAGATTGTTCAACATAGTTGTTCAGGGGAAGGATACAAAAAGTTGTCTCAGAGATTTAACCTGTCAGTTTCCACTGTGAGGAACATAGTAAGGAAATGGAAGACCACAGGTACAGTTCTTGTTAAGCCCAGAAGTGGCAGGACAAGAAAAATATCAGAAAGACAGAGAAGAAGAATGGTGAGAACAGTCAAGAACAATCCACAGACCACCTCCAAAGAGCTGCAGCATCATCTTGCTGCAGATGGTGTCACTGTGCATCGGTCAACAATACAGCACACTTTGCACAAGGAGAAGCTGTATGGGAGAGTGATGAGAAAGAAGCCGGTTCTGCAAGCATGCCACAAACAGAGTCGCCTGAGGTACGCAAAAGCACATTTGGACAAGCCAGCTTCATTTTGGAAGAAGGTCCTGTGGACTGATGAAACAAGGATTGAGTTGTTTGGTCATACAAAAAAGTGTCATGCATGACGTCCAAAAAAAACAGCATTCCAAGAAAAACACTTGCTACCCACTGTAAAATTTGGTGGAGGTTCCATCATGCTTTGGGGCTGTGTGGCCAATGCCGGCATCGGGAATCTTGTTAAAGTTGAGGGTCGCATGGATTCCACTCAGTATCAGCAGATTCTTGAGAATAATGTTCAAGAATCAGTGACGAAGTTGAAGTTACACCGGAGATGGATATTTCAGCAAGACAATGATCCAAAACACCGCTCCAAATCAACTCAAGCATTCATGCAGAGGAACAATTACAATGTTCTGGGATGGCCATCCCAGTCCCCAGACCTGAATATCATTGAACATCTTTGGGATGATTTGAAGCGAGCTGTCCATGCTCGGCGACCATCAAACTTAACTGAACTTGAATTGTTTTGTAAAGAGGAATGGTCCAAAATACCTTCATCCAGGATCCAGGAACTGATTAAAAGCTACAGGCAGCGACTAGAGGCTGTTATCTTTGCCAAAGGAGGATCTACTAAATATTAATGTCACTTTTCTGTTGAGGTGCCCATACTTTTGCACCGGTCAAATTTTGGTTTAATGCATATTGCACATTTTCTGTTAGTACAATAAACCTCATTTCAATCCTGAAATATTACCGTGTCCTTCAGTTATTAGATATATCAAACTGAAATGGCTGTTGCAAACACCAAAATATTTAGAACTAAAAATGATGAAGATTAATAGGGGTGCCCAAACTTTTTCATAGGACTGTATATATATATATATATATATATATATATATATATATATATATATATATATATATATATATAATGAATACAGAGTCATCATGTGCCACCCTGTTTCTATGTGACTTTTACATCGCACACTGCCGGCACATACACAGTTATCAGTATTTTGGGCTTATTAATGTGAGGTTTCTTGTGCTCCTCGCTCAGTCTGTGCCACTCAGTGTGTTGCTTTTACTAACCAACCGTGATGCCTATTAATTTGAACCACTCTGGGAACAATTCTCTATGCTGTTTAATTTATGGGTTGGAAAAAAAGTCTCAGCAGAAACATAGGGGAAATGCAAAGTACGGTTCGAAATTGGATTCAAAAGAAAATGTTCTTTTTCATACAAGTAAAATCCATAATATAATGAAACCAAAATCGCTAATGGAGAATTCATTATTGATTAAAAAGGGAAAGAAGAAGCGGTTTTCCTCACTTCTATGCGGGGGGATACATACAGCGTAATTGCCTTGTTTAGGACTGTAAATAAATAAAATAAGATTTGCTGTAATTTCCTTTTAATTGTGCCAGATCTTTGCAGTTTACGTAATTGCATAATAAAATTTTAGACCTCAATGAGCTACGTCTAAACCCCCGTGTTTACAGGAACATATTGAGATACTGCTGCCAATGTTTCACTATTGACTTATTTAATTTGGCTGCAGACATTGTCTGAGTCTGCTTATGTAGAAAAAAATATATATGACAGATCCAGGAATATCTGCACCACCCTTCGTAGATCTTAAAGGACTAGTCATTTTTTATGGATAAAATAATGGATTCTACTGATTGAAACGGTTGTTCATTGCCAGCGGCTTACAACACGTACTTGTCTCTTTAATCCTTCAGACTGCATCATTTCCTGACTTTAGTCTGTTAAGACGGCTGTGGACTAAAGACTGGTACTAGCGAACAGTTACAACTACATTAGGACTGTGTATGATTTGGACAGTGTGCAAGGCCTTTATGAGAACAAAGTCATATAAAATAATGTATCATTCTGTGCACTGGGCTTAATAACATAAGCATATGTTTGCTTTTTTCTGCTTTTTATCTTAATGGGTCTAAAATTTTGCATTTTTCAGACTTATCCTTTAATATATCGTGCTCAATTTCAGATTTCCCTTGCATAGTCATAGCAATAAGTGAACAATTCTAGCTGTTTAGACCTACCGATAGGGGAGCTTAGGATTTGCTGAATACTGTTTTATTATTGAGTTCAATGAATATGCAGGTAGTCCTCGGGTTACAACGGTCTTGGGTTACGACGTTTCGTGGTTACAACTAGAGATGAGCTAAAAAATAAAGCTCCCTCGTAACAGAAAGCTGCCAGCACTCCCGACTAGCAAGGACGAGCCTGCGGCAAATCAACACTGGTTCTGCCGCAGGCTCGTCCTTGCTAGTCAGGAGAGCTAGCAGCTTGCTGTTACAAGGGAGCTTACTTTTTCTCATAGGAATGAATTGACCAGCGTTGATTGGCCAGTGTACAGTATTCGGCCAATCAACGTTGGTTTTGCCGGAGGCTCGTCCTTGCTAGTCAGGAGAGCTGGCAGCTTGCTGTTACAAGGGAGCTTACTTTTTCTCATAGGAATGAATTGACCAGCGTTGATTGGCCAGTGTACAGTATTCGGCCAATCAACGTTGGTTTTGCCGGAGGCTCGTCTTTGAGGAGGCGGAGTCTAAGATCGGACCACAGCAGTCTCCATTGTGGTCTGATATTAGACTCCGCCTCCTGGCCAGTGTTGATTGGCTGAATGCTGTACACTGGTCAATCAACGCTGGCCAATGCATTCCTATGAGAAAAAGTAAGCTCCCGCATAAACGCAAGCTGCCAGCTCTCCCTGTACAGTACGTGATTTAGTGTGCAGCGGCTCAGAACCAAGAAAGACTAACTCCAGGTTTCATGGAATGACTTCTAGTGTAGAATTCAGACTCCTTCCACTGTGTCTTGTATTCTCTGAAACAAGACAAACTGTATGATTTTTATTTTTTTGTGCTTTTGTACTACGGGGTAAACTAGGGGAATGCTTCCCAGGATCTGATTGGGAAGCCAAAATCACATAGAATGAAGCCATTTTCTTCAGAAAGTTAATGGAAACAATTGGCAACCACAGGCTTAGAGGCAACATTATGATAGTCCATCCTTTTGCCTTGGTCACTGCTGGAAACAAAAAAAACTGTCTTGAGCGTAAGTAGCACCAACAGCAGGAGTCAGTAAGGTGCAGTCATTTAGAGACATGGACTCATATTGACTGCTGCCTCAGTATACAGAATCATATGGCCTTGACCAAATGCAAAAGTGGGCAAAAAATGATCAGAGTGAGTATTTAACTCGTAAATCAAACTCCTTGGTTCTATTATATCTATTTTCTAGCCTGAATGTGAGATGGTAGATGTAATGGAGGAGACTGTTGATAATAAAAGAGAGTCTGGCAGAATAAAATAGAAAGACCAGCTGACGTAAGGGAACAAGCAAGGCGCATTTGTGTCTTTGATCTCCAGAACCTAAATTTTATATTGAACCCTGGCAAAAAAAAATATAACCACGGCAATGGCTGGCAGCATTGTGTGCTCATTAGTAAAGACGCTGTACGTGCCAGTTGTATTTGGAACACAGATTGAAACATAACTGGTGTAATGATGGACAAACCAATTAGAAAGCGGTTGTACTAATTAAGATAGAAGATAAATGACTCCAACATTTGCAATTTAATTCTGTAACGGGTTTGACAATGAATCATCTTGAGTCCGTCTATGTGTTATCACATGTAACCATATGTAACATCATCATTGCTACCATTAAGGGTCTGCAAACAGTTTCTACATGTATTTTTAACATACAGTATAGAATAAATCCTGGATTTGCATTGTGCTGGAACTTCTTCGGTATGGCTGAATGACATATTTATGAAGCCTCTAGGCCATTTTTGAGGACACATATGAATGTGTCTGAGGACAAGCTGGTAGGCACCTACAACAACTCATTTATTTAGGATTTACTAACTAGATAACTGTCAGGAAAAAAAAACAAAAAATAGATCAGGCCTGGTGTTGCATACTGTTAGTACACAGGCCAATTTACCGGCATATAAATATATTGTTTGGCCGCACATTACAGTTAAAAAGATAAAGAATCAAAAGCATAAATAAAAAGGGTTAAATTGAGCCGAACTAGCCAAAAAACACACAAAAACATATTTTTTACAATTCAATAATGTAATAGACATTATTAAATATGTTGTAAGATATAATATAATATACTCTTATTGGATGTTGTCATGACCATAAAAGTCTGTACAGTAAATGTATAACATCTAGGATGATGGCTGCCATTGTTCATGACTTTACTGATTTGTCACTGTAGTGTCAACAAACACTGCACATATAAACTTGACTCTTAAAGGGGTTGTCCAGGACCATGATATTGACAGTGTCTCCCTCTCCTTCCCAAACTGTTCATTCACTGTTCATGTTCTGCTAAATCTGTCTTGGGAGATGAGCAGATTAGCAGGATGGGATTAGATGCAGCCTATAAAAGTCTAGAGAGAAGGGGGACCCAGTGAGAAATCAGATGCACAGACATACAGACATGCCGCTGCAGCTAATAAAAAGTTTTCTATCTCACCACAAGTGTAATCACATTACTACTGCTCAGTACTTCTAGAATATATTGACCAAAAATAGTGTTATTCATCATATATACCGTATATATGCACATGCCGACTTATTACAAAGAGTCATCTAAAAGGACAGTATAGAGTATGTCGGGAAAGTATAGCCTGCAGATTTTACTCTTGTACACCTATTGCGGTTTTCAATAGAAACAGAATTAATCTGGGCCCAATATAGGAAATTTTACAGTTCCCTAAAACAATAATTTTTACAATTTTTTTTTTATAAAGTTTCCATTCTAAACCCTAAAACAATATTTATTCATTTTCTTTAACAATGTATGTTTCATTCAGTCTGTTATCCAGTTGCATGTTTTGTGAGTTGTGTTTGCATAAAGCTTTAAGTCACTTCTATGAAAGGCAGAATTTGGCCGTTCACTATGAGCCATCAGGTCTCCTACTATAGTACAGTACAGTATGTAATTTTTCCACCATCTGCAATGAATGGTACACACATTTCTTTTCTTCTTCTCCTCCGCACCCTTTCCAGCAACACCTTCCACACCCAAGACATTTCAGATCCAGCAGTGTAAAGCCAAGTGTGAATGTATCTGTCTTTGGCCTTGTTAAAGGCTTTTAGTAATAATGCCGCACTTTGTTCATATTGTTATGAGCTCATCAAGACCTTCTCAATTTATAAGTAATGTCTATCGTGGAGAAAAAGTATACTGCGCACACAGAATAGGACATTTCTGTCGCTGTATTTATTGGTATCACATGAGTCTGCTCCCTGTCCACCCATTAAAATAAATAGGAACTTAAAGCATGGCAATAGTGGCTCATAAAAGAGAAGATCCATGGCGTTTTTGAACACTTTGAAAAGAAAATGTATTATTGATCTTGGTCTCCGCATCTAAATTAGATCCAAACTATCTATGATATCATGGAGTGTAATGATGGTTTACTTTATATTTCTGCTTCAATTGAGCCATATATATTTGTAGCTGTGCGAATAGCACCTGGCATCTTTTATCATGGTAAAATAGTATCAATGGAGAATAGACATAGCTGTTCCATTATCACATCTTAGTCTGAGAATGTCATAGATAATATACTGCCGGCCATATTGTCACACCACAGGCTTACATCTATTTACCTATAAGAAGGTTGTTAATATATTTTCTAAAACTGGTATTTCCTGATGTAATAATAAGGCTAGGCCCACATATCCATTATACATACCTGCCCAACGACACCCTTCCCTTGGTTCTATTATGCACGGTACAGTACTGTGTAAAATGTACCTAGAAAAAAATGATGTAAGGCATCAACAATAATATGGATGCCCATTCACTTCATTCATTTTGCTAATTGACAAAAATACATTAGTAGCATTTCTAACTTTGAAAATCTTCTTATCTTGCAGCATTTCCAACCCCCCCCCCCCCCCCATGCATGCCTAAAAGTTATGGATGACAATGTTACATGTTAAGGCAATTAAAGGCGTTTTCGGAGCAAAAAATAATAATTTTTCAAAAAACGTCTGTTAGTCCTATTACCAGTTTAATAAGTGCATCCAAATACCTTTAGCAGTGTTTTGAGTGATTTCTGGGTTTTTCTGTGAGCTCCTGGCATTTTCTGCATTTGTTTATATGGGTAGCTTCCTGTTTTGTTTTCCTACAATTTCCATAATTCCTTGCACTTCACTCACAGATGACTGCCTCCCCACCCCTCTTACTACCTCTCCCTTCCTTACTCACACACACCCCTGTTTCCCTAGCTTGCCCACTACTAGCTGTTCCTAACTAACTGAACACCCATCCCATCATACTTACCTGTCTTCCTGTCTGGGCATGGGATGTCTCTTGTTGTTTATTCTGCCTGTGCAATAGAGCTGGCATCTCCTCCACTTTCGCATGCCAGCATTCCGCTATGCCAGTACATGTCCTGAAGGAGGTGGTGCTTCCAAATATGACGTATCGGGTCCGGATATCACAAGAGGCAATGGTAAGTACAATGAGGCTGGGAGATATTTATTAGACCAAGAACTCACTATGTCAGCAAAAAGGCAAAAAATGTAATATATGTAGGTCACATGACCTACATATATTACAGAACAACAAAGGAATATTGAAAAAAAGATGTACATTAGGAAGTTGGAGGGGGAACTGGATACTTGTTATTAAATTAATGATTTATTCTGGTCCTCCCCTTAAAAACACATATCTAACATCTTGATAGAGTTCACCTAACCTACCTGAAATCTGTCAAGCTTCTGACCAGTATTTTATACTTTCAAATACATGTTCTGGGGTTGCCCAGAAGTTATTGTAGTTCATGTAGTCCTACGAAACCACCAAGACCTACAAGTTTCTCCTAAGAACCAAGAGGTTTACAATTAAACTGGATTTCCTTCCTGTGCTAGCAGAACAGTTGACCACTCCAAAGAGTTGCATCCACTTTGGAGGACGTGTCAGGAAGATGAAGGACATGCCTCATCTACTGCTACGTAATACCAGACTGGTCTTCCAGATGTGGCCACTGGGATCTTCCTGTGCAATGGCTCTGTGACCTTTATGGATTCCTTTTTAAGAAAGGATTGTCCAGCCATAACATACCCAGTCTTGTCTCTTGCCATTAAAAATCCCTCCTGCCATAACATGGCTATATCCTTGTCAGGGAACGGTTTAATAAGAACCATTAAACAGTACTTTACATTTTTAAAACTATATAATATGGTGATTTAACTTTACTAGGCCAAAAACAAAGGCTGAACCATTCCTTTAATTTTAAAGGGAGTCTGTCACCAGAACCTGGCATATCAACCCAGGCCAAAGATAGATAGGCCTTACCTGAATCAAAGAGTGCTTTCCCCTTGTGAATTGGGGGCCTCTGCTGCCGACAGTCATGTTTTTGTCAGTATGCAAATTAGCTCTTTGAAGTAATATGGGCGTTACCATTGCTCCAAAGAGGTAACACCCTTGTTGCTCCAAAGAGTTCATTTGCATATCCACAAAAACAGTTCTCTCTCATTGACAGAGGTACCAATTCCCAAGGGGAATACAGTGCTCAGCTATAGATGTGTAAGGCCGGTAACATATCATTGTCTACCTTTTAACTCACATACAAAGTTCAGCCGGTGCAGAAGGCTTTGAGGATTGTATGGTTTCCAAGACAACTGGACACCTGCTCTCCGGACTACAACTCCTGCGCTTACTTGTAGACGGCCTATAATGATTAGGATTTATTTCTCACACCAGCTCATTCATGTATATGGTGTTAACATACATTGTGTATCCATGCAGAATGCTTACTACATACACATGATGATAAAAGAAGAGAGCCATGTGTTTTCTAATGCCCTCCATAGCTTCAATAAACATTGATACATTGCACAATGACAGCATGGCTACCATGGCAATATGCTGGCTAGTCATGTCTTTTCACCTCACAATTAGCTATGGAATCAGTGGTGAACCTAGCCTCTCTGCTGCCTGAGGCGGACGATCAAAAGACGTCCCCCCCCATATTGAGTTCGGGGGGGGGGGGGGCTTGTTCATCTTTTGATCGTCCGCCTCAGACAGCGGGGGGATTGGGGGTGCTAGCAGTACCATTGCAATGAATTACAACATTACAATAAATACAATGTGATATTTTGTGCAGTAATAATCACAGGAGACGTCTTCCCACATTTCCCGTCTCTTCCCTTTGGACCGCCATGACCACTTCTTCCAGCTGTGACTTGACTCTGTAAAGTTTGAAACACAGACATCTTTGACTCCTCACTTCTCCACACATCCAACTATATATATATATATATATATATATATATATATATATATATATATATATATATATATATATACACACACACACACAGTATATATATATTATATATATATATATATATATATATATATATATATATATATATATATATACACACACACACACACACACACACACACAGTAATCAAATCAAATCAAAAAGCTTTATTGGCACGTCCGAATAGATATTTGGCATTGCCAAAGCTAGTAAAGTGTGGGGGTAGGGGGAGTTGGACTCGGGTGGGTGAGTGGTGGGGGTGGGGGGGGCGGTTGGTTTGGGGTATAACAGTCCATGGAGTTTCATCTTCCTCTTCGTTGGTGACTGCTATATGGGGAGGTGGGGGTGGGTGGGGTGGTGACTGCTATATGGGGAGGTGGGGGTGGGTGGGGTGGTGACTGCTATATGGGGAGGTGGGGGTGGGGTGGGGCGGGTGTATTGGGATAAATATAACAGTCCATGGAGTCTCATCTTCCTCTTATTTGGTGACAGCTGGACACGTATTGGGCAGCGATCTCCACAGTGGCCTCTTCTTCTCCCAGTAGGATGTAGAGTTTCCTCTTCTCGTCTGCAGATATGAAGTCTGGAATGTGGGCAGAGAGTCTTTGGTAGTAGACGGCCCTCACAGCTGAGTATTTGGTGCAGTGTAGCAGGAAGTGGGTCTCATCTTCTAGGGCCCCCTGGTCACAGTGCTGGCACAGTCTGTTCTCCCGTGGCTTGTACGTCTGCCTGTATCGCCCCGTCTCTATCTCTAGGTTGTGGGCGCTCAGTCTGTACCGGCTCAGGGTCTGTCTGTGCTTGGGGTGGCGTATTCTCTCCAGGTAGGTGGCCATGGTGTAGTCCCTTTGTAGGGATTGGTACACGGTGAGTTTCTTGGAGTTATTTATTTCGTTTCTCCATTCTTCAATGTACCGCTCTCTGTTTGCCTCTGTGGTCGCCTTTATTTCGGCCTTGGTTATCATCTGTTGGTGTTTTTGGTTTGGTGGTTGGCTGTTGTTTGGTTGGTGAGTGTCTGGTTTGCTCAGGTGGCTTAGCCATGCTTGGTGGTGGTAGGAGTCGGGCTTGCTCCCCTGGATGTGTGCCTGGAAAGCTAGCGCCCTCTTCTGTATGGTGAGCCATAGGGGGAGTCTGCCTAGCTCTGCCCTGCAGGCCATGTTGGTGGTGTTGCGATGGACATGGAGCAGGTATTTGCAGAACTCCAGGTGGAAGTTCTCTGTTGGGCTGGAATCCCACTTTGACTGGTCTGGGTAGGTGGCTGGGCCCCAAACCTCACTGCCATAGAGAAGGATCGGGGAGATGACAGCGTCAAATATCTTCATCCAGACCCTCACCGGTGGTTTGAGGTGGTACAGTTGTCTTCTGATGGCGTAGAAGGTTCTGCAGGCTTTTGCTTTCAGGGTTTCTATTGCTGCTTTGAAGCTTCCTGATTGGCTGAGCTCCAGCCCCAGGTAGGTGTAGCTGTTGGTTTTCTCCAATGTGGAGCCGTTCAGTGTGAATTGTGGGGTGGAGGCTTTATTGTGGCCCTTCTTCTGAAATACCATGACTTTGGTCTTCTTCTGGTTGATGGGTAGGGCCCATGTGGTGCTGAATTTTTCCAGCACTGACAGGCTTTCTTGGAGGTTTTTCTCGGTGGGGGCCAGGAGTAGGAGGTCGTCGGCGTATAGCAGGAACTTCACCTCTCGGTAGTTCAGGGTGAGGCCTGGGGTTGGTGAGGCCTCCAGGGCTGTAGCCAGTTCATTGATATAGATGTTGAAGAGAGTTGGGCTCAGGCTACAGCCTTGTCTGACCCCTCGGGACTGTTGGAAGTATGCTGTCCTTTTCCCATTCACCTTCACACTGCACTGGTTTCCGGTGTAGGAGCTCTTGATGACGTCGTACGTTCTTCCTCCTATTCCACTCTCTAGGAGTTTGAGGAGTAGGCCTGGGTGCCATACTGATTCAAACGCCGCCTTAAAGTCTACGAAGCAGGCGAATATCTTGCCTCTTCTGGTGTTGTGGACATGCGTCTTGATGAGGCTGTGCAGGGTGTAGATATGGTCTGTGGTGCGGTGGTTTGGCATGAACCCTGCTTGGCTCTTGCTGAGGACCCCATGTTGTGTGAGGAAGGTGAGGATTCTGTTATTGATGATGCTGTTGAACAGTTTCCCCAGCGTGCTGCTGACGCAGATCCCTCTGTAGTTGTTGGGGTCATATTGGTCCCCATTCTTGTAGATGGGGGTTATGAGGCCTTTGTTCCAGTCTTCGGGGAAGTGTCCAGCATTGAGCACAAGGGTGAATAGCTTTGCCAGTGCCGCGTGTATTGCTGGAGGGCTGTATTTGATCATCTCTGGTAGGATGCCGTCAGGGCCACTGGCCTTTTTGCCTTTCAGCAGGACAATTCTTTCCTGTATATCTTTTATGGTGATTGTCGAGTCCAGAGGGTTCTGGAAGTCTTTGATGGCTTTCTCCATGTCCCTCAGTTTGGTGATTATCTGTTGCTGTTCTGGAGTTAGTTCTTCTTCTGGGATGTTTTTGTAGAGACCTCTGAAGTAGTTGAGCCAGATATTGCCATTTTGGATGTGGAGAGAGTTTTTCATGGGCTTTGTGCCCATGTGGTGCCAGGTCTCCCAGAATGAGCTGTCCTGGAGGGAGTCCTCTAGTTGCTCTATTTTGTGGGAGAGGTCCCTCTGTTTCTTCTCTCTGAGGGTGCCCTTATATTGCTTGCATAGATTGTTGTAGGCTTCCCTCGACTCTCTGTTGTTGGGGTCTCTGTGTTTCTGGTTGGAGGCTGCCCTTAGAGAACGGCGT
The DNA here is from genome assembly GCF_031893055.1 of Leptodactylus fuscus. Lineage (NCBI taxonomy): Eukaryota > Metazoa > Chordata > Amphibia > Anura > Leptodactylidae > Leptodactylus > Leptodactylus fuscus. The sequence continues at coordinate 178,389,532 of NC_134267.1, read as the reverse complement.
AGAGCCTTGCAGTCGCTGTCAAACCATTTGTGAGACTGTTTGTTAGTCGGTCTCTTGGGCTTTGTCTGTTTCAGGCCTGCTAGTTCCGCCGTGGTGTACAAATGTTACTGAAGTCCTTCACTGCTCGGGTGACCCCTTGTTGGTCTGGCTGGTAGGAACTCATATAGAAGTTTGTGAGCAGTTCCTTGATTTCGGGTCGGTTAGCCGCATTGGTGTATTCGGTGGCCCGGTGACTGGCCCATTTGAAGAATGGTGGCAGGTTGTAGAGACCAATCTGGTGGGGCTGCTGTGTGAGGGGCTTGTCAGTGGATCTCATGTACAGCAGGATCTGGTTGTGGTCTGACAGGTGTGTCTCAGGGGTGACTATGAGAGCATCTATGTCTGCTGGGTCTGCGTCTGTGATGACATAGTCCACCACGCTGTTGCCCACATGGGAGTTTAGTGTGAAGCATCCCTGAGTGTCCCCTCTGGTACGCCCGTTCATTATGTACAGTCCCAGACTCCGGCACAGGTTCAGCAGCTGTCTCCCGCTCTTGTTGACGACTATGTCATAGCTATTTCTTCTTCTCTGTGCAGACTCCAGGTGGTGTATATATATATATATATATATATATATATATATATACACACACTCACCGGCCACTTTATTAGGTACACCTGTCCAACTGCTCGTTAACACTTAATTTCTAATCAGCCAATCACATGGCGGCAACTCAGTGCATTTAGGCATGTAGACATGGTCAAGACAATCTCCTGCAGTTCAAACCGAGCATAAGTATGGGGAAGAAAGGTGATTTGAGTGCCTTTGAACGTGGCATGGTTGTTGGTGCCAGAAGGGCTGGTCTGAGTATTTCAGAAACTGCTGATCTACTGGGATTTTCACGCACAACCATCTCTAGGGTTTACAGAGAATGGTCCTAAAAAGAAAAAACATCCAGTGAGCGGCAGTTCTGTGGGCGGAAATGCGTTGTTGATGCCAGAGGTCAGAGGAGAATGGCCACACTGGTTCGAGCTGATAGAAAGGCAACAGTGACTCAAATAGCCACCCGTTACAACCAAGGTAGCCAGAAGAGCATCTCTGAACGCACAGTACGTCGAACTTTGAGGCAGATGGGCTACAGCAGCAGAAGACCACACCGGGTGCCACTCCTTTCAGCTAAGAACAGGAAACTGAGGCTACAATTTGCACAAGCTCATCGAAATTGGACAATTGAAGATTGGAAAAACGTTGCCTGGTCTGATGAGTCTCGATTTCTGCTGTGACATTCGGATGGTAGGGTCAGAATTTGGCGTCAACAACATGAAAGCATGGATCCATCCTGCCTTGTATCAACTGTTCAGGCTGGTGGTGGTGGTGTCATGGTGTGGGGAATATTTTCTTGGCACTCTTTAGGCCCCTTGGTACCAATTGAGCATCGTTGCAACGCCAAAGCCTACCTGAGTATTGTTGCTGACCATGTCCATCCCTTTATGACCACAATGTACCCAACATCTGATGGCTACTTTCAGCAGGATAATGCGCCATGTCATAAAGCTGGAATCATCTCAGACTGGTTTGAACATGACAATGAGTTCACTGTACTCCAATGGCCTCCACAGTCACCAGATCTCAAATCAATAGAGCATCTTTGGGATGTGGTGGAACGGGAGATTCGCATCATGGATGTGCAGCCGACAAATCTGCGGCAACTGTGTGATGCCATCATGTCAATATGGACCAAAATCTCTGAGGAATGCTTCCAGCACCTTGTTGAATCTATGCGACGAAAAATTGAGGCAGTTCTGAAGGCAAAAGGGGGTCCAACCCGTTACTAGCATGGTGTACCTAATAAAGTGGCCGGTGAGTGTATATACACACAGTGTATATATATATATATATATATATATATATATATATATATATATCTCACAGCAGCCCCTGCAGCCTGTATTATGCCCCACAGTGGCACAATAGACTGTGGGGCTTAATAGAGGTTGCAGGGGCCACAGTGGACCCTTCAAGCTCTATTATGCCCCACAGTTGCAAACCCATGAACTATTATTATACTCAGGGGTCTTTTCAGACCCTGAGTATAATAATCGGAGCCCCAGGGGAGGTGAGGGAACATAATAAACACTGTTACTCACCTCTCCGGGATCTGATGTTACTCCTAGCAGGCTTCGGGCCTATATGGTAATGTGTCAGACGTCACATGGTCTGGGATATTACTATATAGGCCCAAAGCCTGTGCTAGCAGTAACATATAGGCCCAAAGCCTGTGCTAGCAGTAACAGGCTATTACTACTAGCACAGTCTTAGGGCCTATATGGTAGTATCCCAGACCACGTGATGTCTGACACATTACCATATAGCCCCGAAGTCTGCTTGGATTAACACCGGATCCCGGAGAGGTGAGTATCAGTGTTTATTATGTTCCCTCACCTCCCCTGGGGCTCTGATTATTATACTCGGGGGTCTGAAAAGACCCCCGAATATAATAATAGCGGCAGTGGAATCGCGGCCTGGCCCGGGCCTATTCACTACCGCCCACCGCGGCCTAAAGTACAAGGGGAAGCGGGGACGGCAGTGAGCAGGTCCGGGTTGGTAAATAGGCCGCTGCCTGCTGGTAGATACTCCAGCAGGCAGCAGCCTATTATAAACCAAAAAAAGAGTTATTATACTTACCGACCAACCGCACGCTGCTGCTCCCGCTGCCGCATCCTCTTCTCTCACAGTACGTCTGTGTATCAGCGTAGGTGGCGTGATGACGCTCCTACGCTGATACGTAGATGTCTGAACCACTCTCCTTGCGCTGGTTGTGAGGGGAATAAAAAAAAAACGCCCAGGCTACCGCCCCCTCGGGAACGCCGCCCGAAGCGGGCGCTTCACATCGCCTCATTAGAGGTGCGGCCCTGCCGCTGCTACCTCTGTACGTCCCAGCTCGTGATCCCAATAACCCGCGATGTGATGAAAACAATAGAGAAAACCTTAAACAACGTATAAAAGGAAATGTACACGATTGTAAAGAAGAAGATTTCGTACATTTTTATTGTACGAAATTGTGTAAACGCTATTGCGGTTTTGTATTTTGCGCCGCACGGTTTTGGTGCTGAAGACGACTACCACCTTCGTCTCAGTCTCCGCCTCCTTATAATACAGCAGGCCCCTTCGTCTCAGTCTCCGCCTCCTTATAATACAGCAGGCCTGGCACATTGGGCAGTGCGGTTGGCTCCTTACCCAGGTGGAGATGCAGGGTTGGTGGTAGACGTGCGCACATGGCAGTACATTGATCTCTTCTCCGGTCACAAATTCCTCCAAACAGATTGCACAGGACTGGGTCTCCTCAGTGTCTGCGAAGATCTGCGTGGGCAAATAAGTATGGAGTCTCAACCTCTGGCCTCGTTCACGACTGGGGGCCGGGGCAGCTGGTGTTGGGTCCGCCACAGGAGGGCTGGGTACAGGAGTTGGTTCCTCTGGCTGGTCAGACGTGTGGGTCTGGGTCTCCGGACGCTGTGTGGAATGGCGTACAGGCGACCTACTTCTGTCCGCTGACTGTGGCCTGCGGCAGGGTGGATCACGACCATGTTGTCTCCAGTGGTGGTCGTCATCGGGGTCAGCAGCATCCGTGGCCCGTCTTCTTAAATTATACCTCCATCCAGTAGAGTCTAGAAATAAAACCGAGAGGATTAGTGAGATGTAACCTCCATAGATAGAGCGCCCCCCACCCCACAGAAGACGCATCTCTTACCTGACGGGGTCATCCACGTGCTCTGATCCATTAGGAGCCTCTGTAATTCACGCTGGCTCATAGTAAGGGGAAGGGTAATGGGAGAAAAAACAAACAGCAAACACACTAGAACAAGTATCAGCAAACACTTCTACCTGCTATAGCAAAGAACCTCTACCTGCACCTCCACCGGCGCCGAATTATATAGGAAGCGGAACGGAGAGGTCATAATTACATGACATCACCACGAGCTGGCCGAGGCCGTGTCACAATGGATATGGGGGGCCATATAATAGGTACATAACTGCAGAGATCACTCACTCACAGTGCAGGATACAGACTATACGTTACAATGTATATACACAGTGCAGGATACAGACTATAAGTTACAATGTATATACACAGTGCAGGATACAGACTATACGTTACAACGTATATACACAGTACAGGATACAGACTATACTTTACAATGTATATACACAGTGCAGGATACAGACTATACGTTACAATGTAGTGGTAACATTGCAGTAATACAGTGCGTAACATTTTGTGGTGACTTACCGGAGACATCCCTGACTGATCGCTCACATTTCCCGTCTCTTCCCTCTGGACCGCCATGACCACTTCTTCCACCATGTGATTTGTCTCTGTAAAGTTTGCAACACAGACATCATTGACTCCCCAGGCACCCAACCCATATTGTCCTCACCTACACAAAGCCCCTTAAAGAGGACCTTTCATGAGTTGGAGCACATGCGGTTTTATATACCGCTTTGAAGCCGACAGTGCGCTGAATTCAGCGTACTGTCGGCTTTCACGATCTGTGCCCCAGGTGAAGAGCTATTGGTGCCAGTACCGTAGCTCTTCACAGCAGCAACTATAGCGCTGTACAGTGAGACCAGGGAGGAACGCCCCCTCCCCTCCTGATAATAATCGTCCATAGATGAGTACTGGGGGGATGTTCCTCACCGCTCTCACAGTACAGCGCTATAGGCGCTGCTGTGAAGAACGGCGTTCCTGACTGACTGTCAGGAACGCCCTTCTGACGGTGAAGAGTTAGGGTCAGTTCACACGTGAACTGCCCGCGCGGGTTTTGACACGGAGAGAGACGCGGTGAGCCGTGTCTCTCTCTTGTCAAAACCCGCCTGCCGCGACCATCGCTGTCGCGGCTTAACCCTCTGCTGTCGGCTCAAATGAATGAGCTGACATAGGAGGGAGCTGCCGGGGGCGGAAGCCGCGCGGCTGAGCCTGCGTGGCTTCCGCCTGAAGAAAGGACATGTCGGGCTGCCGCTAGCGGGAAAAAAAGCCCGGTGGTCTACATAGACACATGGATTTTGAAGTGAAATCCATGCCTTTGTTCACGTGTGAACTAGCCCTTACGGTACCGGCACCAATAGCTTTTCACCTGGGGCACAGATCATGAAAGCCGTATATAAAACCGCATGTGCCCAAATCCATGAAAGATCCTCTTTATATAGTGCCCCTTATTAATAATACCCCCTTATATTAATAATGCCCCTAATAGCCCTTTTATAAATAACTTTTTCATCAAGGAGCAGTCCAGCACCACACTCCAAATCCATATAACAAAGAGCCCATTAACTTGTTGGTTCTTTCATATTGAGAAGGAAACGTCCAGCGGGACCAACAAGTTAATGGGCTCTTTGTTATATGGATTTTAAACCTGCAAGACAATAAAAGTTCCGTTTTAGGACTCAAGTCTGGTGCTAGACTCCTCCTTGCTGAAAAAGTTTCAATTCATTACAAAGCTGATAGAATTTATGGTCCAAGCATCTACCGTCCTGTCTCCACAGTGACACATGTGAGTAAATCTGCACTGGGAAAACCATGCAAGCTGGCTGGGAAATTTTTTCCTTTTTTCCCTTGAACTAATAAATTATCTAAATAACTCCTGATAATAAAGTGCCCCCTCCTAATGACCCCTTAAATACCCACAACTCGCCTTAAAAAAAAAAAAAAAAAAAAAAAAAGTTATACTCACGTACCTAGGAGTGCTTGATGCAGCCGCGTCTCCTCTTCATTAGCCGAGATCACAGCGCGCAGGACGGCTGATGCGTCTCAGCGTAGGAGGCGCATGACGTCATCACACGGCGCCTCCCACACAGAGAAGCAGACGTGTTGTCTGTCTTCTCTGCGTCTACAGAAACACGGCATTAGTTTTAAATAGATCGGTGTCTTGCAAATGCCGATCTATTTAACAGTGCAACCACTATCAGGAGGGGCGGCATATAATAATGGTCTGGAGCAAATCGCACAGACCAGCGCTCCTCTACGCCGCCCCCCCCCCCAAAGTGCCGCCTGAGGCCGTCGCCTCATTAGAGGTGCGGCCCTGTATGGGATTATATTTTAAAATAATAATGCAGAGAACATTAATATTACCGTGAATCCAGACATTAGTGTCAGTTCACACAGTCAAGGCTTTTCCCAGAAATCCTGACAAGACTTTGATATTAATTGCTTTTAAATCTTTCATGTTCTTTAGAGCGGAGTTCAAAGGCCCTCACAGCTACATATACTCCGCTGCTCAGAATCTTTCCTTAATAAATCCTTAACTTACTAAGTAGAAGCAAAAGTACACAGCATTGTACAATATGGAATTGTCTGAACACAGCTTTATCTTTAGCTACTTTTCTTTACTATAATTCTTCTGCCATCAGATTACTTCCTTGCCAATGATCTTTGACATGGTGGGACAATCGTGTCATGGTGCCAAAGTTACTTATGCCTAGTAGTTGGCTGCCCATTACCTAGCTTGCATTTGCTTAATTACTACACCCTGGTTTCCCATGTCTTGATACCTCATTCCCTGGTGTTCAGAGAGTTAGTGATTGAATTTTGATTGATTGATTTCTTGCCTTCAATCACTTTTCATTGTTAATATAAAAATGTATTTCTGTGAAATCTGTAACCTTTGTTTCATATCTGTGTTTGGTAATCCCCCCCGAACGGACAACTGAACACATTTGCAAGCGGTGTGCAGTGAAGGCACACAGACCCCATAGACCAGGGGTGGGCAATTAATTTTCCCATGGGGCCGCATAAGAAATTGAAACTATGCTAGAGGGCCGTGCCATGGCAAATTTAGCTCCACCCACTTCTACGTTGACTCCGCCCATTCCCAATCATCTTTCCATGTGCCCCCAAAAAGTATAATCCTCCTACAGTCACCCGTACATTTTATGTCCCCACATTATAATGTTCCCTTCCAACTGCCCCACAGTATTAAGTCCCTCTCCTGGTGCCCCAGTGTAAACTGGGGGAAACTAGAGGGGACATGAAACTGAAGCAGCTGGAGGGGGACATTAAACAGTGGGGGAAGTTGGAGGGGGCAATAAATTGACAGCTGGAGCGGAGGGGGACATTAAATTCAGGAAGCTGGATAAAGACATTAAACCGTAGGGGTAGCTGGAGGGTGACATTAAACTGGGGGCAACTAGAGGCAGACAGGTCCCCCTACAGCTTCCTCCACGGTTTAATGTCCCCTCCTGTTGTCCCCAGTTTAATGTCCTCGCAGTTTAAGTGCCCTCTTCATCTACCCCCAGTTTCATGTCCCCCTCCCCTTCATTTCTCCCTCAGTTTCATATCCTCCTTTATTTTCCCCATTTCATGTCCCCGCCTCCATCTGCCATCTCTGCCCTAGTATAACATTCCCCTTCCATCTCTGCCCACATATAGACACACATATAGACACACAGACAGACACATATCACACACATACAGACACAGACAGACACATATAGACACACACACACACACTCGCCCCCCTGCATCTCACCTTACATCTCTCAGAACCTTATGACACACACCATGTCTCCATCTTCCTGCCGGCACTAAGACACGCCGCTAGACACGCCCCTAGACACGCCTCCCTAGTCAAGCTGTGCGGGCCGGACTGAATCAGTCAGAGGGCCGGATATGGCCCGGGGGCCGGGCTTTGCCCAGGTCTGCCATAGGGGTCTGTGTACTTGCTGCAAAATCTCCCCATGAATCATGTGGACAGAAAAGTAGTTTATGAACTACTTTCCTGTCCGCATGTTCCCTGCAGAGATTTTGCAGCAAGTACACAGACCCCATTATAGTCTATGGGGATGCATGTGCTTTCACTGCACACCACTTGCATATGCGCTTGGTAGTCTGTTTGCGGGTCCCCATGTGGACTCCCCTGAACGGATTACCGACGCAGATGTGAACGAGGCATTAGGAATTGGACAGTTAGCAAAATCTATGACACTTGCACATGTCTATATTGGTGGGATACGGGGCGACTATTAGAATCTATGGAAGAGAATTATGAAGACTGGCACTACTAACACCAAACTTCATAAACCCATGTATGAGGGGGGCACACCATCTGCTGGGGCATCCATCTGGAGGAAAATGAGCAATATACTACTCATTCAGTTAGATTTCTACATCATCCTGCATGTCTGTGGCAGAAATCTATGCGTCAGCCTTAAATTTCTGCCCACCGTACTGTAGTATATACTTTTGTATTTTCAGTATTCCTACAAATGCATTTTGTCATCCAAGTGAAACACATTTCATTTTCCAGCTGTACCCCCCACCTGTCTTTGCTATATGATATCCTGCACCCCGTCCAGCAAGAACTAATTGTGAAGTTACCCATTACCAGATGAAAGAAGATAGTCCAAGCCAGTGATAATGATAGGGAGGATAGGATAGCATGTAATGGCAGCAGCTTTATCATGTGAAGAAGAGAATAGAGAGAGACAGCGAGCTGCAGATACTGTATACAGCACAATATTGAGGCTGCTGTCCAATAAATGTACAATGATTGTCTGGGCGGCGGACATAAGTCTATATGGAACAGCATTCAGCCATACAACTTGTTAATTCAGTAGTTGATGTTTTCGGTCTCTCTTCACATCACTTATTCCTCTCCTGGTTTTGTGTTGGGAAACACACTTGTGCCAGGACGTGATTATCACTCAGGTCAGTGAAAAGTCTTGCAGAATGGCCTTTTCAGCTCGGTACAATATCTGCTATAATTAGATCTTAATGAGAGCAGTGTGCATTGTACTGCTCGCTCACGTTAGGCTTTTCACAGAACAGCTTAGGTCTCAGTTTGATGAATCCTATTCAGATGTTAAATTATAAACCAAACTTGAGAAAGGTAGGAGAGTTGTTATATGCGCAGATTATTATTCTTCCCCTATTGTTAGATAATTATACAGCACTACATTAGTCTGCACATCCAAAGCATCTTGGAGTATCAGGAAGAAATGGCTAACAAGAGATGATACAATGCAGAATGAACTGGAAATGTACTGCGCAGAAAATAAGGGCAGTAAATTTAGGAGAAGGACAATGTTGTGACATCCCAAAGTTTTCCAACTCATGTCTTTGTAAGGACAGCTGCTTGTAATGTCACATTGTCTACAAGATAACATTAAAAAAATATTGGTATATTTGAGGGTACAGAGCAAAGTATCAGTTTTCAAGGCGTCTGAAACATTTACTAGTCAAAATGGACAGAATCTCATAGCAATTTGCTAAAAAATAAAACACAAATTTGCTTGATAATCGGGAGTGGCTTACCAAAGGGAGGTCCTACTCGGAAACGGGTGGGACTTGAGATTAGGCCTTGTGCATCAAAATCATGGCACAAATTCTGTATAAAGTAAGTCTACAAATAGATGGTGTAAAGTTGAACTAGACATCCTAATATGTCCAATTTGTATGCAGCATCAGTTGTTCTGAGAAATCTGACATACTTTAAGTCTGTCTAACTACTGTGCTTGGGGTCACCTTGGACAAGTAAGCAAAAAGTAAAGCCTGCACTCTACCTTTCATTTAGTTTTATTTAAAGCATCTTCAATATGAAAGTCAAACCGTAACATTATAAAGATTTTCATTTATATTACAGAAATTAGAATTGGTTGGAATGAATGATATACCTTACTAAATATATTGGGTGTAGCCAGTAGTAAAACTAGCCTTTCTGATGCCTGAAGCGGATGACAGAAAGGCGCCCCACCCCCACCCCGCGCCGGACTGAATACCGGGGGGAGTGGGGGTGTGCTAGTGGTAACATTGCAGTGATACAGTGCGCAACATTTTGTGGTGACTAATTGCTCACATTTCCCGTCTCTTCCCTCTGGTCCGTCATGAACACTTCTTTCAGCATGTGATTTGTCTCTGTAAAGTTTGCAACACAGACATCATTGACTCTTCACTTCTCCAGCCACCTGACCCATATTATCCTCACCTACACAAAGCCCCTTAAAGAGGACTTTTCATCAGTTGGGGCACATGCGGTTTCATATACCGCTGGAAAGCTGACAGTGCGCTGAATTCAATGCACTGTTGGCTTTCACAATCTGTGCCCCGGGTGAAGAGCTATTGGTGCCATACCGTAGCTCTTCACCGTCAGAAGGGCATTTCTGACAGCCTACTGAAGGCTTCCAGGCTTGCCTTGGGATTATTTCGGAATCACCCCCCTTTCCTTAGAGTATATATAAAAGTAAAAATAGCTGTGAAACACATGCACATTAGGCATCCCTGTGCCGAACCAAAAAAGCAATAGACATTCCCCAAAATGGTATAACTAAAAAGTACACCAGGACCCACAAAAAAAAGATGACCTATGCATTCCTGTGCATGGAAATATAAAAAAGTTATGGGTGTCAGAAGATGGCAACTCTAAGAAAAAAATTTTTTGCAAAGTTTTGAATTTTTTTTTTAAAGGGTTAAAATGTAAATAAAACTATATAAATTTGGTATCCCTGGATTTGTACTGAAACAGTATACAGATGACATGTCATTTTGGCTGCACTGTGAATGCGGTAAAAAAAGGAAGCCCGTAATAAAGTCGGACAAGTGCACTTTTTCTCCAGTTCCACCGCATTATATTTTTTTGCAGCTTCCCAGTACGTGATACAGATTATCAAATGGTACCAGTATAAAGAACAATTTTTCCCGCAACCATTAAGTACTGATATGGCTCTATGTACGGAAAATAAAAAAGTTATGGGGTTTGGAAGACGGGAAGGCAAAAATGAAAACCGAAAATTAAAAAATGCCTGTCGTGGGAAGGGGTTAAATACTCCACTGCTCCAGCACTGGTAATGTAGTAATGTCACATACATCACAAGACTATTACAGCCAACATTAGGGTGCCAGCCAATAATCTGAGACTAATGATTGGCTTCTGGGAACACGTGAATGATATACATAGCGTTAGCGCTGCACAACTGGCAGTACCCACTGGAGGGGCGATGCTGCTAATGGCAGGGGATTTGTTTTTTCTTTATGTAATACCATTTCTTAATCTCAGTCATGTTTCTGAAAACCCCAGGCAACCTCTTTAAAACTGAAAACCACCAGTAATATAGTAATAGCATTACTCAAAAGCCACTTGATAGATTAAATTTCCACCATCTCCCATGGAAGATTTGTTTGTAAGATGTGAAAGATATCATTCCAATGTTGCATGGCATGTGTAACTCTTCTCATTTTATAATTAATATCTAAAGTTCACTCATGACCTGTGGGACTTTAGAAGTACACTGACTTTTGGTAATGAAAAACTTTCCATATATCTGTCAGTGTGAGTTCATTAACTTGACTGATACTTCAAACCTGCTCTTTGATTCCCCTTATTAGCCACTGCCAGGCTTGCAGAGAACTGGAGAAAAAATTCTAAATTGAGAAACCTACTTCTGAATACTATCCATAGATAAATATCTGGACCAAATTATAGGGGAGCTGACGCTTGTTAAGCCTTCTTAATATAGTGTGGATTTATATAGTAATGGATATACTGGAGTGGTTGATACTTCTAGGTATTAATGTATAGCAACCTCCTAGAAAGGGCATTAATATTCCATTCAATGTATATGTTGCACTTTATTTCTTGCCTGATCACAGTATACCTTATACTGCCAGAATATTGATCAATTGACTGATATGCAATGATTTACATAGGGTACAATGAGGAGACACAACAATAATTTCATAGTTGGGTAGATCCTAGAGGTCAGCAACCAATGCTTATACAGATTGCATTATACAATTCATTCTGTATAAAAACATGTTGATGACCTCTAAGTCCCCCCCCCTCCCACAACTATGAGATTGAGGGTTCTGTTTGGGGACATATATGGAGCCACAGTTTGAGCATTCACACAGACTTGGTCATGTTACTGATTTGGTAATGCTGCCATTCTGATTTTTTGGTAAATCATTGGTCTAAATACTTGTATGGCAAAATGTGGTGGATAAGCCTTAAATTTAGTTAAAAATAATCTGAAACAAAATCCTGCTGGTCTGAGTGCTAACTAAACAATAAGTACTAACTGTACAGGTGGCTTACTACCAGCCACACAAATAAACCAAAAAGAGCACAATCCAGTCTTACCAGTCTCACAGTGTCAGGACAGACCCAGGCACTTCCTCTCACTCCCAGGATCTGCCCTGAAGTGCAAGATCTGCAACCTTTTATGGCTCAGTAACAAGCTCAGGACCCACACCTGAGGCTGAGGCCTATTGAAGACCTGCACTGGACCACACATAAGTTAGAAATCTGGTGGAGATATACCGGAACTTCAGCACTCTGCGTGTCACCTTCTCACACCTGGTACATGTGTCATATCTGTTATAATGAGTATGTTCCGTCCCACTCCACCAACAATTGCACACTGTGGTGAATGAGGTGCAGATTGGAGGTTGTCATGTTTGACGCAAGAAAGAGCCGTGCACCAATATATCATCCTTCTACACCAGAACACAGTAGTAGAGAGACTGATAAATTTCTCCTTTTCATATTATAAACTATTTTTTTCTGTGTTACTATGTTTCATTTGTTTCATTTAGGTACATTTTTGATTAAATGTCTGGATTAGGAAGGAGTAAAGAAAGTAAAACCTGGGAATTTCCATTGTTGTTACCACAAAACCTTAATGTATGATAAGTGTGTGGATTGCTCTCCTGTGTTTGGTCAGGCAATAGACCTCTCTCAGGTCTTGCCACATCTCGATTGTGTGCTGATACTAATCTCCCATTATTTTTAGACGCATGTGTGTTTTGTGTCATAGGGTTGAGTAAACTACCTTTAAAGAAGTTTTATTTCCACTATAATGTTTGCCTGTGTATAACATATCAAACAAAACCAGAATAAGAAATAAGGCACCTACATTATGGTGCACAATAGACAGGCTTTACTCACCGTTAAGATATTTCCAGTAATTCCAGTGTATTTACATGTCTTCAAAAGAAATAGATGGGTGGAAATGAACTATAGTTCTGTTTATACAAGATGGAGTGCAAGGAAAAAAATTCCATTAAGATTAATACATTGCCAATGGGGGGAGGGGATCTTAAAGGGCTTTTTTTTAAAACACATGTGCAGGCTTAAAATAACAAATAGTATATATACTCACCTGCCCATTAGGTCGGGGATCCAGCATGGACTCTCCATTCGGGTCCCCAGCCTTCCTGACCTTTGTCCTACACAGTAGCTCATCAGCCAATCAGTGGCTGAGCAATGATGTCCGGTAATGCTGCACTGCCCCTGGAGCAGCTAGTAGGTAAATGAGTAGCAGGGCAAGATCGCCTGTTTGGATGAATGTCGTAAAGGGTCAGAGCAGAAAGACACCAGGAAACAGTGGTTCTTGTTCTCATAGACTGAAACCGCCCATGTCATACATGGCCAGTTGGCCACCCATTCACTTGCATTGCCTTCATGTTGTCAGACCTGGGTCTGTGCATTCCCTGGTCTTTCAGTCCACCCTGGTATGACACAGTACACTCATTATACTTCATACAGATACTCATCATGCAGCATCTCGACCAGGCCAGGTGTCAGTATAACATACTAAGCAGAGTATTTAAGAAACTACTCAGTTTATTTTATTACATTGTATTCACACTGGGTAGCTGAGATGGCATCTAGGTGTAGAGTCAGGCCAAGTATCCTTCCTCCCTATGCTCTAGTCTTGCTAGCCCTGCTGCCGTGTGGGCACATATCACCAGCTCACAGAGCCAAGTGGGCCTTGGTTCAAGGCAAGAGCCAGGTGGCCTGATACTGACAGGACACATGGACAGGAATAACCAAAGGCTAGCACTAGACAGCAAGCTATGATCAGAGGCAGGAATTACTACTAAAAAATACATTTCTGTGATATTTTAGGAATTTTCTGCCTTAAATATGCCCGAAACCTGCCTGTTTATTGCAGTGGTAGGCAGTAGCAGATTTATTCTGCTAGCAGGAGTTATCATGGGCATCGCGTCATGGGTCTTCTCTTGATCAACATTGCAGGTTATTAGGCTGAACTGCATAGATTTCTATCTTTTTGGTGCCTTATGTTACTATGTTTGTTACTATTTCTGAGCATGTAACATTATGACTGAAACAACACTGAGTTTCACAGTAAATGTTACCCCATTCTGTGCTCTGGTAGACTCGTATCATGCCTCCGCCTCAGGTTCCAGACCAAAAAACCCCGTGTGAACTTACCCTGAGTGATTCATTTTGACAGTACAAACGAAAAAAGAAATCCCATAGTGTCTCTGTGTTTCTAAACTGTACATTAATGACCTAAATGGAACATATTTACCTAAGGTAAAGGATTGTCTCCCCAAGAACAAAAGGATAAGCAACTAAAATTCAACTGTCTGATCTTTATATCCCCCAACATCTGCTGTAAGGGGATTGTCAAGAGGACCTCATGCACAGATGTATGGCTAGTCCCACCAACATTGTCAGGTTTTGCAAACATACAGCTGAACAGACATACACAATGAGGTAGCTCTGGGGACATCTTAAAGTTTCAGACCTGACTGCATGGTGACCCAGCCACAGCAATAGTTAATTCACTAAGACCAAGGAACTGCTACAAGTAGCTCCGTAACACTACTGGCAAGGGGTAAACTGATAAAATTGGCCCCGCTCCTGGCACTGATCTTACAGCTACACTGACATACCCACAGGAACACCGTGATGAAAAGGTAAGTGTCTGTGCAGGAAACAGCACACAACCATTATATACATTTTCATAAGTGGTGGGGAACGTGTTAACCTCTATATGGAAAGCAGTTAATGGGTTTACATAATAAAACACTAGTTGTTTAGCTTTCCAGCCTGTATGTGCCCGAGCAATGACTGAATATATTTGCAAATGATTTGTATCATATTTAATTGTTTGTTTATGCTTTTTGATTCTAATGGCCTTCATAGTATTTTTAGTTTGTTCAAGTTCAGAAGCTTCTTTTATGTATTGCCATTACTAGATGACTATAGGATATTCCATATGAGTTTACATTTTGACAGTATGTGCATTGTGGTCTGTCACCGTTATTAGGTTTTATCCTCACCTAATATTTTGGGGCATTACTTATTACCATCTGGCTCACCCTAGCTCGAGACACTGCTGCACTACATTTCTAATGTCACAGCTCACATAACAACACACATGAGCTATATATTTCTTTGTTGGCACATTACAGGCTATAACAGATTGCATCATCACCCTAAACACCACTCTCCTATTGGGGGATCTTATTCAAGCCTGAATGTTGTTAATACATCACATTGTGACATCCGCCTCTTGATGAGCCCAAATGGTGAAATATGTTGAGGCTATTTATGGACAAAGACAACCTGGTTTGTCTGACATCTATCAAATAGTTTCATAGACAATTTTTCGTCCTAGATTTCCGGATTCCCAGAGTGATAGGGTACAAAGTTGTACAAATATAGCTACTTTGTTCCCACTGGTAATCCGTGAAGTCTAGTTTCTAGTTCGTTTATTATTATACCAATTACTCCCTTCAGTGATACGTCTTTAATATTTGAGTAATTAATCCCACAGTGACTTACTGTCAAGTGGGTGGTCTCAGGCTAGAGCAGGCAAGGTGGCATGATATTGAGCTCATTGATACTGTCCAATCAAAGGCAAATAGTGTTAGAGAACTGCCCAATTTTTGCTCTGTCCTAGGACCCCTACGCGACATTATAGAACCTAATTAGCATATCAGACACCAAAACTAACAGCACTTACTGCTTGGGAACTGTGAGAGCTAGAGAAAAAATTGCAACCGCACTGGAATCAGTGGAGCGGCGCCTATTAAAGGATACAAAGAACTGGAGACTGTAAAATTCTTTAAACAAAGGACATTACTTTTTTGAACCCTCAAGCCTCAAATTGGAAGCAAGAAATGCAAAAAGAGGACATGTTGAAGTTTTTATGCTCGATTCTAAATATAACAGGGACCAGAAGTCTGTGTGGTTTTATTTCATCCCTTAGTAGGGAGTTAGGTGAACAATATTTAATTGTATCAATAATTTATACACAAGAATGACTTTACAGGGATGTTGCGGAATCTTAATATAGACATCATTGGTTGTTCTGTAGCTGATGTTTAATTATTAATGTGGACTCTTTAATTAGATGGTAATTTACTAATCAGAAAATATGTGGGTCAGTAATGGATTCCGGTCAACTAACTTCCATGCAACCAGTTTTCCCTACAGTGCTGTGAAAAAGTATTTGCCCCCTTTACAGATTTCTTTTGTTTTTGCTTTTTTGTCACACTTACATTTTTCAAACTATGAAACAAATTTTAATATTAGACAAAGATAACCCGAATGAATATATAATGAATTGATTATTTTATGCATTAAAAGGGAAAAAAGCTGCCAAAACCAAACTGGCCATATGTGTAAAAGTAATTGCCCCTAAACACCTGGGTGACGGGGGCACTGTGCGCTGGGGGGACTCAAAGGGGGTGTGGCTTAAAATGTGTAATGCTTCCCATTAGAAACGTAAAACTCAACCCTTCAAAAGTTGGACGCCAATAATCTACAATTAATCCTTTCTTATTAACAGGGCATCAAATTTTACAGTGGACATTTCCTTAAAAGCATCAGAGGGGTATACTAAAAGGCAAACAGGGTGGGCTTGGAGCAAATACAATGTTGCATTGACATAATTGCATCCAGTTCTGTGTACGTGCCTTTGGTATAGTTAGGGTTGGACTAATGGTGTGTAATCCCTTTTATGTAAAGAATCACATGGTACATACATAGTTTTTTCTCATCTAGCCATTGCCGTAGCATGAAACTCGTGGAAATGCTATATTTGGTCCAATCATTTATTCACCAATTACGCATGGCATGTACAGTACAATGGACAGATTTATTTGCTTCACATTCTGCTGATGCTTTATAGTTAGTCTTTTCTCTTCTCTCTATGTACACATACATTCATTACGTCACACACATCATTGCATTGGCTATTGCATTGGCTATTGCAAGTCTGGATATACATGTGAAAATGAACAAAACAGTGATTTTATGACCAGGTGGCCACAAAACTTAGAACTGCAACAGAGTTAGCAGAATTCCTTTAGAATTTCTTCTATAACATACCTTATGCTCATCCGATGAATCTTCTGCTGACGTCTTATGATCTGGTTCATGGCCCTGGTAAAGCTGCACATGGAGGCAGTGATACGTGTTGGGTTTACCTCCCTGTTACTGCTGGTTGTCACATGCTTGGGCTGTAGTCTCACTGTTTGGTATAGTGTTATAATAAGTATATTTGCTTATGTTTGAATATATGTTTATTTTGTATATATGTATTAGTTACTTTTTCGCTATATTCCCAGACGTGTTTCAGTTTGTTGGTTTATTTATAACCACTCCAACAGCATAGGGTCCGCTCATGTGTTATGTATGAACTTATAAATGTTTTTAATATATTTATGTGTTGTGTGTCTCCTATAGGAGTTCAATAAACTAATTTATACTGTGTATATTTATGGTGTGCTTCTTTTTATATGCCATCCATCTTTGTTGTTTGCCTTTGTGATCTGGTACAGTAATACAGTAAGAATTGTTGTTGCAGTACTGTACCATGTCATGTATTAGGTTATGTACCAATTATATTATAGATGATACCATAAATTCCATTTGTTGTTCACCAATATGTGACTTGTCGCCTTGTCTTTTATGCTCAACATTTATAGACACAAGGAAACTAAGCTTTTGGTATGAGTTCTGTATCAGAGCCACAGTATCAGCACGCAGCATCAGGACAATGGCTACTACATAAAGGCTGCAATCTATTGTATTCTTGAAGGTCAGAACTCCTAGCAAGTGGCTTCTAATGATGCTAGAATATGAAGTTGCCTGGGGTTGGGATGGATGGAAAATCTTTGTTTTGCTTGAACCGTCAGAGTTTTCTGACTCATCTGTTATAATTATTGTTTCCAGTCCTTAATTAATAATCAGATACCTCAAGCCATTGTTAACACACAGCGGTCCTCCTCTCACAAGTACATTGCCACAGTGGTGCAGTCCCATCGCTAGAGTGCTGACCAGTCCACGGGCCTACGCAGTAAGTCTATATACAGTATTTTATACCGGCTATATTATCTACCACTAGAAAGCTGACATTGCGCTGAATTCCGTACTCTTCCATAACCTTTTTCTGTTGGATGTGGGGGGCGGACGTTCCCCATAGCCTAGCAATGACACTCAGCTGTAAAGCCCAAATTTTTCATTGATTTTTTTTTCTTCCCCTATTAAATCTATAGAAAAACACTTTCAATTTCTCATCTAAATTAACACGCTGTGCTTTTGAAAGGACAACTTTTCCACAGCTGTGTTTTCTACAGTGTGTGGATAAAATTAACCAGAATGCCATTCACTTTGCTGATAGTGTAAAATGTAGAATTTTTTCCACTGTGTTTCCACAATGTGGGGCCTTAGCCTAACATATTTTTTCTTGGAAGACGTATGGCCCACACATAATATAAAGCCACCTTAACTGGCCACCCTACGGTATAACACCCCCTTTTATAGTTTTTGCACAGTATAATATCCTCTTTCCTGGCCTCCAAATGGTATAATACCCCCCATCCTATCTCCCATATAGTATAATACCCCCTTTCCTGGCCCCCACATGGTATAATACCCCCTGTTATGGCTCCCATATGATATAATGCTCCATTACATTCTGATGTTGTCCAAAGTTGAGACATGGTGTGCTCTGCATGGGGTGCCCTGGAGGCTGAAGGGGAATCAGAGGGGGTTGTGAGTTGGAACGCACTATTAAAAAATGAAATTATACTTCAATAATAACATTGGGGTATAATAGAGCTATTAGAGCTGTCAGGTAGCTAAATAACTGTAGTTACAATGTAATCTTATTCTAAAGTTCATGAAATTCTTTTCAAGCAGGAGGAGCTGAAAGATGATGATATGGACTGCATTGTTAACCATGATGAACTGACATCATCATATGAAGACAACCCATCTGCTTCCACCCTGCACCCTACTGCACAGCCAAGCAGAGATGAACAAGGCCGGGTGCAGACAGAGGGTACAGATAATGTACAGGACGGAGATCTAGGACTTGGGAGACATGACTTTTCATTTGACAGAGTTTAATGTGTCCTTCATCTCAGTCAGCCAGGGGAACATTTCTACATGTAAATGTGATTTTAAATGCAGAGTTTAGTAGATATATGAAATATATTGTTCTGGATGAAAAAGGGATTTTTTTTAACATTTAGGTAAACATGTTGCAAATACACAGAGCCAGCCATTTTGTAGTGGATAGTCCTAAAATGTACCTTCTCCGTTTACTAAGGAGCAATGATATTACTTAATACCTCAACCAAGTGGGTTATTAGGGTGTAATGTTGATAGAATGGGATCTCTGTAGAATGGTGGGGCTTGGGTGTTGACACTCCCATTAGTTACTAGAAGAAGCTGCAATGCTCTGGCTAGGGGCACATACTTAAGTCAAGTAGTAATTCTTTTAACTTCTATATGAAAAGTGCACTTTTATACCACAGCTATGCACAACTTATATTCATGATCATTCTCGCCATGTTATTTTCAGATTTCTCTATAGTATATGATGTACCTCCGTCTACATCTTTCCCCATGATTTATACTTAATGTTCTGAAATTCCCAACCACTTGTATTGTTTACATATATTAAATTATTACTATGCATACCTTAAAATATAGATAGAATGCCAATATAGAAATATTTAGCGTAATGATAAAAAAATCTAATTATTATATGTTAATATTAAATAAGTATGTATTAAATGATACAAGAATGTAAACAATACATAGAAAGTACAAATACAAATCAAAGGCAAAGTTTACATAGTCCAAAGGCTCCACGCAAAGATCTCCCGCTGCAATTTCCATCACGCAACTCTGTTTCTTTTCCAGGCAACAGAAATCTTGATAAGTAAGGGGGCGATCATACTACCGCCACTGTCCACCCTGAGGTTTCCATCCTAAACCCCAGGGAAACTGGACATGGGACGGCTTGTCGCTGGTCAGCTTTAAAACACGTTCATTTAAATGGGTTTTCAAAGGTAACCACTGGTGTCTGTATGCGGCCCCTCCACCTGGATAACTTTTTGTTTTTTGCATGGATACAAAGTCCTGCAAGCCTTCCCCTGTCCAGTTTCCCTGGGGTTTCCGGACAGCGGCGGTAGTGTGAACGCCACCTAAGGGGGGTTCCTTACGTGCAGTAAGCATCAGTCATGCAGTGGACCAGACAGAGTCTTATAGGTTTAGTTATAAATGAAAGTTACAACTTGAATGTGAACTGATCTTTATATAGTGTGAATAATTTATCAACCGTTTTATTGTCACTAGTATCTAAAGTGTTACCAGACGTACAGAAAATCACAATGATTAAAATAAAGTACAACAGTAACACACAGGATCAATAAAAGATCCAAAATTTAAATTAGGTTGGAGCCCCACGTTGCGAAAACACAGAAACGCTGCAGCAAAAAACTGTACGTTGTACAGTACCTGCAAAGTGAATGGGATTCTAGCTAATCCCATCCACACGCTGCTGAAAAAAATCTGTAGCAGAAAAGCTGCGTATTTAAAAATGCCCACATTTTAGAAAATCGTAGCATGTCAATTCTACCTATGGGAATGCTGGCGTTTCCTGTATAGGCATAATAAGGTCAGAAAGTCCGCAGAACAAACCTCTGTGAAAGCGTAATGAAAAACGATGAGGGAAAAACACGATGTGTTTGAGTTGCAGTTTTTTCCACAGTGTTTTTTGGTTGCCTTTTGCTACTTGGGGCTTCAGCCTTAAACGGGGCTTCCTACCCTCAATAGTGGCGGCATGTCGCTAAGGTGCAGTTGCTATTAGGGGGGACACACTGGCAGCTGCCATTCACCTCCTGATGGGATCCAGACAGGTACCTGTATTGAACAAGGTCTAGACACAAACCCAGGTAACTTTTTGTGTCCTTCTCAGGGACTCACCAATTATTTTTTTTCTTTTATATTATTATATGGGATCTAGAAACCTCATATGACTACTATGTGTACAAGGGGTCACTGAGGTTGGATATATACCAGCAAATACCATAACAGTAAAAGAAGGGAAGACAGCTTTATTATATGCACTATTTGTTGTACCTCTCATACTCTGAAATATCTACAGCAGTTTTTTATAAATGACCCAAAATAAACCTTAGAAGAGCTCTGAATGAATTCTTTTATCATACATAAATACATTTTATGTTCCTTCATTTTTTACAATAGAAAATAAATTTGTTTTATCAAGATTACTCTGTAAACTGAATTAATGGGGATATGTTAACAAGTGTAAGAAAATCCATCAATACTGTCTATAAACAATGAAGTCCTTCTATAAAAAAAACCCTGCTGCATAAACTGTTTCCCTGTCGTCCGTACCAGCGGCACAATATGGGGGTATTTTCTGCCCCTGTGTGCTGGTAGGACAGGCGAAATGTTTTAATTAGCCAATAAATACATGGCTTGCCCTATAAGAGGGCACAAGAACCCCCCCCCCACCTTTTCCTTTTCTTTCTGAGAGAAAGATTTAGGTTTTGTCTTACCTGTCTGATTGTTCAGCTGTGTTACAGCTCATTCACTGCCCAGTAAGGTAAGCTGAGTCCTCTCCAGCTTTCCTCTGTGTTTAGTGGAAACTAAAAGCACTGATATTTTTTGCTACGGGCACTATGTCAACTTATCTGTGCCGCAGTGTAGCGTGGCCTGTCTGTGTTACAGTCAGGCATGGAAATTGTGTGGGAGCTTTCAGCTTTCCCTTTATTCATAGGGCATAGTCTGAGCAGTTATGTCTATTGCTATGGCCTGTATGTGCCTGTCTGTGTTAGGGTGCATGCACACTACGTAACGCCGGGCGTGTATGAGAGCCGTACACACCGGCGTTACAGCAGGGCTGCCGAACACTTCCCATTCACTTCAATGGGAGCGCTCGTAAACGCCGCTGTTACGAGCGCTCCCATTGAAGTGAATGGGAAGTGTTCGGCAGCCCTGCTGTAACGCCGGCGTGTACGGCTCTCATACACGCCCGGCGTTACGTAGTGTGCATGCACCCTTACAGTGGCAGGCAT
The DNA here is from genome assembly GCF_031893055.1 of Leptodactylus fuscus. Lineage (NCBI taxonomy): Eukaryota > Metazoa > Chordata > Amphibia > Anura > Leptodactylidae > Leptodactylus > Leptodactylus fuscus. The sequence goes on along the minus strand of NC_134267.1, from coordinate 178,367,405 downwards.
GGAAATTGTGTGGGAGCTTTTAGCTTTCCCTTTATGCTTAGTGCATAGTCTGAGCACTTATATCGATTGCTATGGCTTGTGCGCACATGTCTGACCGAGCTTCTCCCACTGCCCTAAAGCACAGCTAATGTGAACAGCATCCTGTGAGATGGCAGTGAGTTTTTTCCGGCAACTCCCACAGCTCAGGTGAGGTAAGCTGAAGGTGCACCATGACTACATTTGTGAATGAGCAAGTCCCTTTAAAAAAAAAAAAAAAAAAAAAAAAAAAAAAAAGAAGGGGGGGGGGGGGTTGTGTGTCAGTCTGTAAGGAAACAGACTTTTATATTGAGTGCATCGGGTCTAGAGGTCAATAATGTTTGTACTCTACCCGAAGGCTAGATCTGCCTGCTGCCATCTGAGGCATCTGCCTGTGGGCTGCCTGTCACTTGCCTACTAACACCCACTGTGTCAGCTTGACTACCTGGCTCATCTCATTGTTGCCTTCTTGGGCAGCCATCTGCAGCATCTGCCTGACTCGGCTACTGGCCTCCTAGAGATGGCTACCTGCCTTGAGTACCTGCTACCTCTGCTCCTGTAGGAGCATCATGAGCAGAAGCATCTTGCTGGTGAAGATTATAAACCGCTGGTTGTTGGGAAGATGGGCGCTGTAGAAAGTAATAGAGTGTTATTTCTTTGCATCTGTCCGGCTATGACAATTAGATGTCCTCCAGAAAGAAGAATACTCCTTTTCTTCCTTCTAGAGGCAAATATATTTTCATCCTTTTTTTCATGGAGCACAATCTGGAAGTAAATCTCCATACAGCAACTGAAACTCTTCATTGAAAACAAGTACTCCTGTGTTCTCGCAAGCTACTGTATATACATTTCCATGTATGTGTTACCTATCGTAGCCAGTCACATCATGTCTATAAAGAGAACGCTGGAATCGGATACGTTTATTGTGATCTCAAATTATCTAACATCTTGTTTGATACAAGTCAAACATCATTGAAGCCTAATGTGTACAATGAAATATCAATCACGTGTCATGGCTTCTGTATGACAAATATGATGGGTCCTGTATGATCCAGTAGGATTTGTCCTTTTTTTTTATTTTTTTATCTCCATTGATGTAAACTGAATCTGCGAAGTTTCCTTACAGAATCCTATTTTTAGTGAATAGAATAGTTATTCTAACCAACAGAAACCTGATGGAAAAAACTGACAGTGTAAACAGATGCTACACTATTAACCCTATATATACATTTTAAAGTTGCCGAGGAACAAAACAACAGGCTCTAATGGATTATAATAGATCCACATAATGTATCATGGCTGGTTGTAATGGATCAGTCACAAAACGAAGTTTGTCAGAAGATTCATGCTGCCTGTAGGGACAAACAACAGTGTTTTCTCTCTGTGGTCCCTTCCAGCTTTTCCCTCCCAAATATTGAGAGTCCTGTGAATCTAGCTGAGCGAGGAAGGGAGAAATAAGAGGTGGGCCGCCCCACTCATTGCTATGTTATGAGAAAGAACAATTGGGTGTTGGTTCTCTCCAATCCCAACATATTTACAGTACTATGCACTTATAAATGGCATACACCGTAGTGCAGCCAAAGATGACTAATATTCAAGTAGATGATGTGAGGATAGAAATGGAGGACATATTGTACAGGGCATGCAGCCCTAGATCTATAGTTCCCTGTAGGGCCGAGGTCACACATCTCTGTTACATCATGACTTTAGTCTGCCATTTAATGTGGATGGCAAAGGCATAGTGACCAAATAACAAAGGGTTATCGCTCTTCTTATGCCTTCATTTATGGTTTTTCTAACACACATCTATCAAATGTGTTTCAATCGAATAAATAAAGACAATGGGCTATTGTATTAGTGGTTTCTGGTAGAATGTGCAGAGAGAATGTCTTGTGATATACAGAATTGTCTCCTGCTTTACTGCCATCAGATTCTTTAAAGTTAAAAGAACAATAGTTTCTCTTTTTCTCCTGCCAACTAACTTGTGATATGTGTCTAAGTATGGGGGGCGAGGTGGGAGGAGCTGAAGAAAACAGATCGACGGAACTTTTTTATAAGAACATTGTTGGCAGCAAGTGGCATTGAGCTGGCAGCAAATGATGTCACTGCTCGATCAGGTCGCATTGCTCAGATATGCAAACAGTTTAGTTACTATTAGTCTTCTAACATTATATGATAAAATATTCATTCACATAGACCGGTATGGAAAATGGAAGAAGAATGAAGTACTATATATATGCCCAGAACTGTCTGACAATATGAATTGTGTCTTATATGGGTAAAAAGGGAACAAATCGAGAAATCTTTCAAGTGTCTACCTTTATATGTTGCCTTCATTTGGAAAGGATTTATGTTCTGTGGTCAGTTATACAGTATGTGCCATTACTTGTACTGGGCAGCACACGGATATAGAGCACAGCACTTAACATAAACCTCAGATTGTCAGGATCTCAGCTTAGAAGGTTTTGCCACAGTAACCATACTTTCCTCCTTGAAGGGCATAGGATTCCAGTGCTTCATAAGGGTAGATTTACACTCCCTTCCAAACTAGGCAATATCTGATAGAGAGGACCTGCCATGTCCTCTGACCTCTTGAACTGTATATACCAATAAACTGGGGCCTCTCTGCTGATTCCTCCACTATACTCCGCATCATGATTAATTAGAATTTTTAACTGAGTCATGCATGATGTTAAGGATGCTTCCCTCTAGAGGGCGGCGTACAGAGTGCACTGTTCTAATTACATCCTGGAGAATAGATTTGCATATTTTTTTTACAGAATCCCTAGCAGGAATGACTTGTAAGTCTTCATACTAGGCACACACTCTCCCTGATGTGTACGATTATTCCCCTGATTCCTCCACTGTCATTATTCCTCCTCTGTTATCAGAGCTGTTTTGTCTTGCAATACAAGTGGACGGCCATCTAGTACCCAGCAATGATACTAAGCTGTGGACACCACTGGTACACCCCATAAACAATAGATGGTTCTCCAATCCCACTGAAATTGGCAGTTTTGTCAATGTTTGTCATAAGCATATTGACACTTTTAGACAAGTAACTTCATTTTAACAGTTAAATGAGAAATTCCAGTTACAACAAGTTACCCCCTATTCCATTGGACCCCCACCGATCACAACAGCTGGGGAGTTTTGCAGTTTGAATGGAGCAACTGGTTGGAAATGCATGGTGCCCCTCCATTCATGTCAGTGGGAACCAGCAGAGATATCCAGTTCAGCAAGGATAGGGGGTAACTGATGTTACTTGAATGTTTCGTTATTGTTAGGTACATATGATATTCTGCTTTGTCTGACATGGCTGTTTTTTTAGCATCAACATTATAGTTTAGCTAAAAATAAAATTGTATCTGATGGAATCAGTATTATATGCGAAAATGGGAATATATAAATATTCTACATTATGATATGATGCACAGAATGGATAGTATCTTTTATTGAAACATACTATTACACTCACTGTAATTATATTGTCTTCATCTTGATATAGCCTGTGGCTGTAATAAATAATTGGTATATCTTCTAAGGAGGAAACAGAACATATAATTATTACCTACACAAAAAATTCTCTAAAGCATACCTCCAGCCAAAACTGCAAACCGTACCGTACTGCTGTAATTTCCTTCCAAACTCTTCTTTGATACTGTATACACATGCTGTGTTGATTTCCGGCTCGCCACACACCCCCTGGCAATTCGTCCTTCTTTAACTTTCTGTATGCTGCCAGTTATTTACTCATAGTGCAATCCTTTCGCCACATTCATCTCACTCTATAAATGATGGGGCAGAGCTGGTAATACCTCTAAGAATTAGTGCAAATTTGGACTAGACAGTCTTTAAAATGCACAAAATTTAGGGACTGATACTGGATGTTAAGTCTGGTGCGGCTGTAGACTGTCTAGGTGATGTTTATACCACCTATTGGTTAGCTTACTTGGTGCACATGAATGATCAGCCAATCGGCAGCTGAGCAGTGATTATCTGTTTAAGTAAAGCGTCACCAATCGCCACTGGTTGACCGATACGGTCACTTGTGCAGAAACTCAACGAAGACCGGGGACCAATATGGAGACTCTCCCTGGATCCCTGGCCAATGGCAGTATACATATATGAGTATACATATTCTGTAATTTTAATCCTCTGCAGGGGTGAAAAAAATGTATCAGAAAACCCCTTAAAACTTGATGCAACATTTTGTGCCTGAAATGAACCAACAGCAGGTATTGCTTACGTGGATAGGATATACTCTACATAGACTTGTGTGGGTCAGCCCTGTACATCAAGCCTTCTCCAGGTATCCATACACCCTTTGGAAATGGATGAGCTGATAATTTTGTGTTTGCTGAATCCTTTGCATCGCTTCTATATGGAGCACTGTTGTAAACCAATCCCTTCTCTAGCAGCAGCAATCCCTGAGATCAACTCCTAGGGACTGAATTAGAATAGTGTATGTAATATTGGAGCCCTACAGATGTTAAAGCAATGGGTACAATTCAATGTGATACATTATTATATTATATAGTAACAAGTTTTATAATTCCCTATATTAAATGGTGATAAAACAAATCCTAATGTGAAAAGTATCTTTAGTAAATATAATCTTGACCGCTTGGTTTGCTGTCTTGCAGTCTAGGCAGTAGCTTTACTATGCACAATTCTGTGAGCTGAATGTAGCAATGTGCAACAATGTAATATCTCCAACATGATACTTACAGGTTATTCTTTATTTGCCTTATTTGTTTGTTCTTTTTAAGCTGATGCCTTTATCTGAATGCATCGACCAATATATTGTGTGCTCTAATGTTTTCTGATATGCAAAGTTGTTTTACAGTTTTATAAGCTTTTCTTGTTTTTTATTACAGAATTCTTTTTCTAACCTTTCAAGCTGTTTTTTGAATTTCTAAAGTCATTTTAATAAATATTCTTCAAAATAACAAACTGGGCCAGTATTATTCTTGTCTTTGAGGCTTTGTCTAAGGCACGTAATATGGAGAAAGGTGAACATTTAACAATTGTGATAAGGGAATATGATTTATTATTATTATTTAACAATAATAATAATAATAATAATAATAATAATAATAATGATAATATTTAGCACACACAATGAAGTGGTGACATTCCTTTTAGTGGAAACTATCACTCATTCTAGATTGTAAACCAGTCATAGAAAAGTATATAAAACGCACTTATAACAGAATCCACCGGAGGAAAGACCAACATATTGTTGTCCTGTGTGCACAACTTTTTATTCCATTAGTAAAGTAACAAGCTTGGCAGAAGAAAGCTTCTATCATGTTTTTTTATATTAGTGTGAATGCAGACGGACATCTAACAGAGCAAGCTCTGTCTGCATCAGTCACTGTCTTGCCATTCAAGTCCGTTGCTCTCATCCTATGATGGATGACAGTTACGGACATTAATAACGGTAGTGTGGATGTTCCCTAACTTTGTTTACTAACTAATTTTCCTTTCTCAATTCTCTCTTTCAGGCTTGTAATATTAAAGTAAATTACCAAAATTATTTTTAGCCCAAAATACATACAATTCAGTAATACAAAGTGTTGCAAATGTGTGCATAGCCTTTAAGATTGTTTTAACATTTGTGAGAATCAGACTTGGCACTCCTGGCCCGCAGCTTCTAACCATGGGCCGCTCCGAGAATAGCTCTTTGACTGCACCCTTTTGTATTTTTCATTATCTTTACTCTGTGATTGAACTTTAGCTAAACATATTCCAGGAGGACACGTGAATAATGACAAATATAAAGCTATAACCTCACAATTACTGGGTGAGCTGCTTTCTGTCTCAGCTCTAACCTGTAACATTTTCCCCAAGGAACCTTATGTCCTCTGAAATATCTTCAGACAATGGTAAACAGAAACTGGAAGATCATTGTTTGAATGGAATCCAGGTGAAAATAAAGGAGGAAATGTTAATATATTTTTTTTAAAAAAAGTAAGTTTAGCTTCAATGCTACTTTCTTATGATTACAGCACACATTAAAGGGAGTCAATCATTAGAAAAACATATTAACTAATGCCATGATGGAATAGGAGTCCTACCTTCCACTCTTTGCTTCTCCCCACCGTATCTACAAAACTCCATTTCTTCTCTCATGCAAATTAGGATCACGGAGCACAGAGATGTTCCCCCAGTGCTCCGAGCACCTCCTGCTTCTTAACTCTCCACCGCCCTTTTAAGCTTCTGATCACTTCCCTTCTTCTTTCACAGACATCACACAGTTCTGTACTTATGTAAAATATTGTGCATACACAATCGGCTCTACCACTTTGGCTCCAGGCAGAGTTGACTGCGCATGCCCGAGTGGCCATTTTCCGGTGGTCTGCTACAGGAGCAGCCATTTTCCAGTGGTCTGCTACATGAGTGCTCATGTAGCAGACCACCCAAAAATGGCTGCTCGGGCACGCACAGTTGGGGAAGGTGCTCAGAGCACTGGGGGAACACCATTGGCGCTCCGTGATCCTAATTTACATTACGGAACAAACAGAATTTTGCAGAAACTGTGGGGAGAAGCAAAGAATGAAAGGTAGGAGTAGAGTAGCCTTTTTAAAAGCTATTCCAACTTGCCATTAGTTAAAAATATGTTTTTCTAATGGTAGACTCCCTTTAAAGAAGGATTCCTATTTATTAAAGTGGTGGCATAATGCTAGGATATGCCATTACTTTTTGTCACCATTACCTTTGAGTTTGATCTTTTATACATAGGGTATTTTCAGTGCACTGTTTTAGTGGCAGTGTCCCATTATGTTTCTTTTTTTTTTTTTTTTTTTTTTTTTTATCCAAAGCAATCAGAAATATAGAAGAAAGAAATACATTTTTCCTTCCTGCTGCATTTACTTCTGACTCAAAAAACCTACATCCCAAAAAATGCAGAGTGGATCTACCCTGAAGAGGATTTGCTGCATACAGAGCCAATGATTATAGTGTTGTGGAAAGATAAACTAGTGAAGGTTAAGAAATATACTATATAATGTTATTGTACACTCCATGATAGAACAGTAATGATATACATACACTCACCGGCCACTTTATTAGGTACACCATGCTAGTAATGGGTTGGACCCCCTTTTGCCTTCAGAACTGCCTCAATTCTTCGTGGCATAGATTCAACAAGGTGCTGGAAGCATTCCTCAGAGATTTTGGTCCATATTGACATGATGGCATCACACAGTTGCCGCAGATTTGTCGGCTGCACATCCATGATGCGAATCTCCCATTCCACCACATCCCAAAGATGCTCTATTGGATTGAGATCTGGTGACTGTGGAGGCCATAGGAGTACAGTGAACTCATTGTCATGTTCAAGAAACCAGTCTGAGATGATTCCAGCTTTATGACATGGCGCATTATCCTGCTGAAAGTAGCCATCAGATGTTGGGTACATTGTGATCATAAAGGGATGGACATGGTCAGCAACAATACTCAGGTAGGCTTTGGCGTTGCAACCATGCTCAATTGGTACCAAGGGGCCCAAAGAGTGCCAAGAAAATATTCCCCACACCATGACACCACCACCACCAGCCTGAACCGTTGATACAAGGCAGGATGGATCCATGCTTTCATGTTGTTGACGCCAAATTCTGACCCTACCATCCGAATGTCGCAGCAGAAATCGAGACTCATCAGACCAGGCAACGTTTTTCCAATCTTCAATTGTCCAATTTCGATGAGCTTGTGCAAATTGTAGCCTCAGTTTCCTGTTCTTAGCTGAAAGGAGTGGCACCCGGTGTGGTCTTCTGCTGCTGTAGCCCATCTGCCTCAAAGTTCGACGTACTGTGCGTTCAGAGATGCTCTTCTGGCTACCTTGGTTGTAACGGGTGGCTATTTGAGTCACTGTTGCCTTTCTATCAGCTCGAACCAGTCTGGCCGTTCTCCTCTGACCTCTGGCATCAACAACGCATTTCCGCCCACAGAACTGCCGCTCACTGGATGTTTTTTCTTTTTCGGACCATTCTCTGTAAACCCTAGAGATGGTTGTGCGTGAAAATCCCAGTAGATCAGCAGTTTCTGAAATACTCAGACCAGCCCTTCTGGCACCAACAACCATGCCACGTTCAAAGGCAATCAAATCACCTTTCTTCCCCATACTGATGCTCGGTTTGAACTGCAGGAGATTGTCTTGACCATGTCTACATGCCTAAATGCACTGAGTGGCCGCCATGTGATTGGCTGATTAGAAATTAAGTGTTAACGAGCAGTTGGACAGGTGTACCTAATAAAGTGGCCGGTGAGTGTGTATATATATATATATATATATATATATATCCTATTAGGGCATAGAATCATCATAGAGAGTGTCCCCCACTCAGAACCATATTGGTCTTTCATCTGAAGCTAATTGATTAGTTTTTTTTTTCTTTAGCAGTTTAGATATTTCATTGATTAATTATTAACATAATTTATTTATATTTATTTGAATATTAATTAAAAATATAAAAATCCTTCTTTGTGTCCTGTACCATGCCATGGATCAACTACCTTGCTTTTTTTTTTCTTGTGAAGCAGACTATTGTACTTAGGATAAAGTCTGTTTCTATCTACTTAAATTTTTGCAGCAGTATAAACATAAAGCAATTCCCCTGTGCGTGACCATGTGACCTTACATTATTTAATTATCCATCCAGCAGGGACTGTCCAGGTCACCTAATCTGTTCTTGTCCAGCTTCAATTCCGTTCCTAGTAAAACTCTGTATTATTGCACTGATTCCACATCCTGTCCCCTGGAGATATCTCGGCCTTCTATTTTTTACTTTTTTTTACTTTTAAGAGGTTGCGAGGCATGGAAAACTGACAATCTGGTGCATTAGGAGTGTAGAATTTGTGTCTTTGCTAAAGTGGTGCGAGCCCCAGGCTCCTGTGTCTTCCTACAGGCACATTGCCCTTTTAATGAGACGTACTGAACTTTTCTAACCACCCTTCCTGTTGTCTTGTTTTCAACCAAATAGGTACATGTGTTATTTTTAGGATTATTTTTAAGTGAAACTGTTCTTTTTTTTTTATATAGGATCTAAGATAATACAGACTAAATAAAATTATAAATACAATGTATGTGCCAATATTTAAAAGTAGTCAGCAATCCCTGTGGCTCCTTATTTGTATTTTTAATTGTTTATTCCTATATAATTCTATAGTACATTGCACTGGGTACAGACTGGTAAAAGGTGTTACTTCTGACAGATCTTTCTGGTGACCTCTAGACTCCTCGGTCTGGTACATCAACATCCAGGACTTGTCTATACTACTATAGACTATTTGCTTCCTGCTGCCCTCAAAATGACTGACAATTGAGGAGCGCTAGTGTATATAGTACACATTTTTAAGATATAGGGTATGTAAAATTTTGCAAACACTTAAATTTTTTTCCAATGCATCCAAAATAAAAAAAATAAAAAATTATAATAATAATTAACTCTTATCTGAGCATAAATATAAATATGCTGCAGCAAACAGTGTGGAGAGCTGATGTATATATACAATCCACCTTGCAACTTTCCAGTACATTCCCTGTATGCATGTATGGCGCAGTAGCTGGCACCCTGCAGTAAAGCAGTGACCCTATCCAGTTATTGAGACCTGTGGAAAGAATAAAATTATGATCTGATGAAGGGAGTAGTTCTCCCCCAAAACACGTAAGCTTTTGCTCATTTGGATTTATAACATATATCGGCTTCCAGTTTGTTGGTACATTATCTCCTTGGATTTTCTGTAGATTCTGCATACTCATAGATTACCAAAGCTGGTGTCCCAGGTGGTCCCATAAATGTTGGATTGGCACCAATCAGGCCAAGAAAGTGTTGTAATCTGGCAAAACATTTCTGAAAAATATATACTTTCTATGAGCAAGAATTATCCAGATTAAACAATGCCTTTCTGGATGTCCTGCCATAAGAGGCAATATGTATGACCACACGATGTCCTACACATATTGCTGAGCTGTTAATGTCTCTCATATCACTACTAGGGGTGGATGACTGTCATATGTGATGGTTCTCCAGATCATCACACCAGAAGTTGGGTGAATATGTTGACCAAAGCAAAGGCAGGATTGAAAGGCCTCTACTCAAAATTATACACTGGAGTCTGAAGAGATTCCAGATTATAATAATGGTGGGTGACGAACTCCAAAACTTTTGGATTCAGCCAAACCTAACATTTTTGGAAAATGTTATGTGGTGGGCCATTGTGGGATACTATACTTTGTAGAGGAGCCATTGTGGGGCATTATACTATATTTTACTATATTATACTATATTTTTTTTTTTTTTTTTTTACCCTGCGCCTGCCTAGAGTGTGGCTGCATGTGTTTACAGCTGCTGAAACTAAACTGATCTTTCTCTATCCCGTCCTTTTTTGTTCACTTTTTTCTATTACTATAAGGAGTATTAGTATAAGAACTTACCATGGGCTGGAATTTGATGCAGAAACTCTTATAAAGAAATCCTTTTTGAGCCTTTTTGTCTGAAGCATGCCTCCACACAGACAAGGAAGACTGGTTTACACTAAGGAGACACTATTACACCTTAGAAGCATGCTGCAGGACAAGCTGGACAAGCATGCTCTTACCATCCCCCACGAACTAATAAGGAGACTTAGAAAACGCAGAAAACGCGGAAAACGAGCCGGCATACTGAGACGCGAAGGAAGAAAACGCAAAAAGCATGTGATCCCGTCCATCATTATGGGGAATGTGAGATCAATTGTGAATAAGATGGATGAACTGACAGCACTGACCAGACATCAACAGGAGTTTCGTGAGTGCAGTATGATGCTGTTTACAGAGACTTGGCTTACTGAAATCACTCCGGACATACTTGCCTCCGTGGAGGGCTTCAAACTTCTTCGGGCGGACAGAACACTGGAGAGCGGTAAGCGAATAGGCGGAGGAATTGCAATATTTGTCAATGAGAGATGGTGTAATCCAGGACATATTGTGGTTAAGAAACAATTGTGTGGAAAGGATATTGAACTGCTAGCCGTAGGCATGAGACCTTTTTACCTGCCAAGGGAACTATCACATGTTATTGTACTAGCTGCCTATGTCCCCCCCTCTGCTAAAGCTGACGCTGCCTGTGAAGTCCTCCATGCTGTTGTGAGTGAGCTGCAATCATCTCACCCCCATGCCCTGCTCCTAGTGTCTGGAGACTTCAACCATGTCTCAGCATCCACTCTACCAGGCTTCACACAGCATGTAACCTGCCATACAAGAGACAACAAGACGCTGGACTTGCTCTTTGCCAATGTAAGGGATGCATATAACTCATCTGCCCTACCACCCCTAGGCAGATCAGATCACAACCTGGTACATCTGCGACCCACATACATTCCACTGGTGCGCAGAGAACCGGCGGTTACCCGTACCGTGAAGATTTGGTCAGAGGGAAGTGTCGAGTCTCTAAGGGACTGCTTTGATATAACTTTATGGGAAGTGTTTCAAGACTCATTTCCAGAGGACATTGAGGGACTCACACATTGCATAACGGACTACATTAATTTCTGTGTGGACAGCACGGTACCAACTAGGAAGGTGAGGTGTTTCTCCAATAACAAACCATGGATTAACTCTGAGATTAAAACTCTCCTCAAGCAAAAAAAGAGAATTTTTAGGTCTGGGGACAAAGATGGCCTGGGGGCGGTTCAGAAACAGCTGAGACAATTGATCAGGGAAGGGAAAGCCAACTACAGACGGAAGATGGAGCTACAGATGGGGGAGGGTAGAATCTCTGAGGTGTGGGACAGCCTTAAGGCAATTTCAGGACACAAGGAAAAGACAAGGCACCGAACAGTAGGGGACAGGAAGTGGCTTAACGAGCTTAATCTATTCTTCAATAGATTCGACTCCAAGCAAATGCTCCCTCCACCAGCATGTCAGCTAACCGCCCTCCCCTCACACACCAAGACCCAACCCCCACCGACCTGCGGTCAACTGCAATCTGACTATCTGATCCTGCAGGAGTCTCAGGTGTGTAAGGAAATGAAGAATATTAGAGCGAACAAAGCGGGGGGACCTGATGGTATAAGCGCAAGAGTTCTTAAAATGTGCAGTGACCAGCTGTGTGGTATTATAACGCACATGTACAATATGAGCCTGAAGCTGGGGGTGGTACCTCAACTGTGGAAAACATCTTGCGTGGTACCAGTCCCAAAGAAACCCAACCCGATGGGCTACAATGACTACCGACCTGTAGCACTGACATCACACCTAATGAAGGTCCTAGAGAGACTGGTCCTGACACACCTACGCCCCCTAGTGAGCTCCGCTCTGGACCCCCTCCAGTTTGCCTACCGGCCAGGCATTGGGGTAGATGACGCCATCATCCACCTTCTTCACAGAGCTCTCTCTCACCTGGAGAAACCCGGGAACACTGTGAGAATAATGTTCTTTGATTTCTCCAGTGCGTTCAACACCATTCAGCCAGGGCTACTGAGGAAGAAGCTGAACCTTGGTGGTGTGGACCATCACCTGTCCAACTGGATCCTAGACTACCTGACAAACCGCCCTCAGTATGTGAGAGCCCGGGACTGTGTGTCTGACACTGTGATCTGTAGTACGGGGGCACCTCAAGGTACAGTTCTTGCCCCATTCCTCTTCACACTGTACACTGCTGACTTCAGGCACAACTCATCCAGCTGTTACTTACAGAAGTACTCCGATGACTCTGCTATAGTCGGCCTTATCACTGATGGCGATGATAGGGAATACAGAGACTTAAACCGGGATTTTGTTGAATGGTGCCAGCAGAACCAGCTCAGGATTAATGCTGGGAAGACCAAGGAGATGGTGGTGGACTTTAGTAAACGGAGAGGTGCTCCGACCCCGGTGGAGATCCAAGGAACATGTATTGAGATAGTCAGGACCTATAAGTACCTGGGCGTGCTCCTCAATAATAAACTAGACTGGGCTGATCACCTGGAGGCGCTGCACAGAAAGGGCCACAGCAGACTCTACCTGCTCAGGAGGCTGAGGGCCTTCGGAGTCCAGGGGACACTTCTTAGGGCCTTCTTCAACTCTGTGGTTGCCTCAGCCATCTTTTTCGGTGTGGCCTGCTGGGGAAGCAGTATATCAACCAGGGACAGAAATAGACTTGACAGGATGATCAGGAGGGCCAGCTCTGTCCTGGGGAGCCCCTTGGACCCAGTACAGGTGGTGGGTGACAGAAGGATACTGTCTGTGGTGACCTCCATGCGGGGGAACAAATCCCACCCCATGTATGGGACCCTGATGGGACTTGGCAGCACTGTAAGCGACCGTCTGCTTCACCCCAAGTGTGAGAAGGAGCGCTATCGCAGGTCCTTCCTTCCAACCGCGACCAGGCTGTATAATCTACATCAGACCAAACGAAGAGCTCTCCGCACAGAGAACTAATGATTATGAGGATGACCATGAGGTCTTCCTCTTTCTCTTCTGTTTTTCCTTAGCTGCCATGGACTCCTAGTATATCTTCTCTTCTCAGCTTATCTGTGTCTACGTCTGTAACATATTACTCTGTATTATCCTGTATCTGTATTACTATGCTGCTGTAACACGCTGAAATTTCCCCAAGGTGGGACTATTAAAGGATTATCTTATCTTATATGGATGTCTGCATTGGGACATTATTCTATGTGGAGAGATAACTATGGAAGATACTATGCAGTATGGGACACTATTCTTAAAGGAGTAGTTCAGGAATTTGACATACTCCGAGGGGTCTGAGGCAGATGGCTTCCTAAAGTTACTAGCACTTACTATATGTAAGTGGGCCCTTAGTGCATGCCAAAAAAGGGCAATATGCAGCGTGTTGCGTAGGGAGGGCTTTATACCATGTGGGGACATTATGTTATGTGGGGGTCAGTAGAGGGAGTGTTACGACATATGGTGGCCAGGAAACTAAGCACTATATCATATTGGGGCGAGGGGCAATTAAAAATTTGCTATGGGACCCAGGCTTTGCTAGTCATACCACTGTATAAACATAATAAAACATGAAATGAAAAAATACAGTGCTAGCTTGTGCTAAACAGGGTATTTCTGCACACTACCAGTTCAGTTCACTATGTGACTTGCAGCTGAGGTCCCCATTAGAGATGAGCGAACAGTAAAATGTTCGAGGTTCGATATTCGTGTCAAGTAGCCCCTCAATATTCGACTACTCGAATCGAATATCGAACCCTATTATAGTCTATGGGGGGAAAATGCTCGTTTCAGGGGTAGGCAACGTTCGATCACATTATACTTACCAAGTCCACGAGTGAGGGTCGGGCTGGATCCTCCGTGCAGTCTTCTCCTTGCAGCATCCCCGCGGCGTCTTCCGGCTCTTCATTCACTCTGCCAGGCATCGGGCCTGGGCAGAGCCGACTGCGCATGCCCGCACTACAAGCGGACATGCGCAGTTGGCTCTGCCCAGGCCCGATGCCTGGCAGAGTGAATGAAGAGCCGAAAGACGCCGCAGGGAAGCTGCACGGAGAAGACTTCTAAAGGTAGGAGAAGAATCAGCATTGATTGGCCGACTGTATAGCATTCAGCCAATCAATGCTGGTTCTGCATCGAACTTTTACATTCGAACAGCGAGTGGTACTCAATCGAGTACGAGTATTTCGAATACCGTAGTATTCGATCGAATACCTACTCGATTGAGTACTACTCGCTCATCTCTAGTCCCCATGTATATTATTTAAGTGTTACTCTATCCTTATTACCCTGCAGTACCACTTACTGGCTGTTTATCATTAAAACTGAAAAGTACAGCAAGGTAACCATTATTATTATTACGGTGTAATATATCAGATTAATAGAACTGTTCATTGTTCCGTCAATGAACCTTACACCTCTCTGTAATAATCTGGGATTTCAGGAATCTGCTTTAAGCCATTGTCATAAATTATAATAGGGGATTAGTTAGTGTTTGTGTATATTTTGGTGGCCATTACTTATATTTGGTTTGAATAGCAAAGATCAGATACTTATTTTAATGAACTATGAGACAGATCCCCATAGAGTACTTCATCAAAAAGTTAATATTATACATAAAAATTATGATGATGAATTGCTGGACTTATTAGACAACATCTATTCATCAAATCATTCATCAAATTAAAAATTTAACATGGCAAATAATTGAATCGGAATATACTGCCACCATGCCTGAGCGATCATAAATTACAAAAAATACGATGAGGACTACAGTATAAAATGTGCCAAGGAGCTTAATACTTTCTAAAGCTTACTTATAAAGACCACAAATATTTAGCTTTGAACCGTGAACCCACGCAACAATGTCATATGAATATTATAGCTATAGAATGAACTACATAAGTAAGTGCACCCCCAGTATCCAAAACTGCCATTATTTTACCAAAAAAAAGGTAAAACTGCCAACTTGTTTGGATTATTTTTTATTGCTGCAGATAATCAATTCTCCTGACTTTGTCTATTCATGATTCCTTATTACATTAGATAGATTCAGGGTTACATGATCCAACCAGAGTACCAGAGCATCCTATGGTGGGTCCAAGCTCTAATACAATAATGGACTCCAAAGTAGCACTTGTAAAGGTGACCATGGAGTCCATCACTGGTCACTAGGGTCGCTTTCTTATGGCTTAATCCTTTTAGACCTTACTGATATGTGCAGTGTGTACAATGATAACAAAGATTATAATGCAATAAGAAGTGATAAGTACACATTTTGTATAGCTTGTGGGTAGACCCTCAAAATCATCTCTTCTTGTGGCCCAAGGAATACTAGTCCAACACTGATTCTATGTATTTGTGGGAGATGTTTGGCCCAAGTAGCAACAAGTCAAGGATTCTTGTCATCAGCCCCATGACAATATTTGTTGCAATATATAATGTGCGTGGAAATGAAAAAAAAAGCATCTTCTTGGGGGGTTTGTTTAATAATGCTTATTTTATTCAATAAAAAATGTTGAAAAAAAAGTAGATATTTCTTTGTGGCGACATAGTATGACATCCATAAGGCTTTTTTTTTATATTTTCACGTACGGAGCTGTATATGGGCTCCTTTATTGCAGGACAATTTGTGGTTTTCATTGATACCATTTCGGGTAATGTGTTATGTTTCAATCACTTTTTTTTATTCAAATTTTGTGTGGAGGAAAAGTGACAGAAAAGGGCGATTTACTTATTTGCACTTTCATACTTTTTTTATTGTTTATATTTTAGAAAAACGTTTTAATACTTTTTGAACTTCTATATTACATTATATTGTAAAATTCCTTCTATAGCATTGTGTAATAGATGTTCTCTGATCCCTGTATGATGGCCAGGCACCAATACCACAGCTCAGCTCCCATTGACTTCAGTCAGAAATGAGCTGAAGCTGAGATGCCAAGCTACCGCACAGAGCATGGAGACGTCTGCTTATGACTCTGTGTTTTATATAATACAGGCATCACAAGCAGACCTGTCAGCTCCCATGATCAGATACTTATGGTAAATTCCTGGACAACCCCTTCCTGCGCCATACTATTACTTTGCGGTGAGTATATAGTTAATGCTCAGTACCATAATAATATGGCGCACTAATGCTGCAGGCCCACCGTCCACCCCATGGACCACTCACAATCTTGTCCTAGGGGTTGGCATGGAAGCCAGGAGGCAAAGAAACGGTCTCCTGCAGGCTTGTGCACATGTGGCAAAATGGTCAGGATTTTGACGTGGAATCCGCGTCAAAATCCTGCTCAAAGAACTGCCTCCCATTCAAATCAATGGGAGACGATTATTTCCTTTTTCAGCGAGCTGCCCTTTCTTCAGGCAGATTCTGCGGCTGATTCATCCACCTTGCAACACCACCCTCCGGAGTGGAAAGCCGCAACAGGATGCCAGTGTACTGCACCAGCATCCCATCACGGCAGCCGCGATGGAATGTGTACACGTGGAACACCGTGTGAACTAGCTCTAACTGTGTTTCCCTATTACACATAGGGAGCCTATGTGCAATGTACTGCAATACAATGTATACAATGTATTGCAGTACATTGCACTGGGGATCAGAAGATCAAAAATTTAAGTCCACTTGTGAGACAGGAAAAAGTTTTTTTGTTTTTTTTAAAAATAAAGTTAAAAGAATAAATAAATAAAACATTCTAAAAAAACAAACAAACCACATTTACTTTAAAACACACACAATGTAAACCAAAGAAAGTAAACAAACATGTTAGGTATGCCCATGTGCATGTAAGCCTCATAAGCCACCGCAAATTAAGAGCTATGAGATATCTCCATCAACAAATCGGTAAAACAGTTATAGGTGTCAGAATACGGTGACCTCAGGAAAATCGTTCATTTGTTGAAAAATTACTTTTATTAGTAAATGTGGTGAAACATAATAAAACCAATAAAAATATGGTATTGTCGTAATTGTAATGACCTACTAGACAAAGTTTCCATCACGTTTTTAAACGCTTGCAGAGAGAACACGGAGTCTTAGCCTGACTACTACTAAGAAAGGTCCTCTTTCGAAACGTGTCAGCCAAGAACGCTTTTCACCAGCATGGGAATCTTTATTCTTGTCTAAAAACATCCCAATGATTTTACTTGTGATTATTCAATAAAGAAACAATTTTAAGAAAAGGATAATTTGCTGGACTCTGTGTTCTTTCTACAAGTGTTTCCAAGCGGATGCATTCCAGGCCGTTGGAATATACCTGTCCATGCAACTGAACTCATTCCCCACACCTGGCATCAGAGCACGGAACCCCTCAAATCTTAAACCTATCTCACTCAATCCTGCCCCTCCCCCTGTCCTCTCTGGTGCATTATGGAATGCTCGCTCCACACGCAATAAACTTGCGTACATCCATGACCTTTTCATTTCAAATGATTTTACATTTCTCGGCATCACAAAAGCATGGGTGACACCATCAGACACTGCCTCCCCCGCTGCCCTCTCCTATGGGGGACTGCATTATTCGCACACTCCCCGCCCCAACAATAAACCTGGTGGAGTTGTAGGCGTCCTCCTGTCAGACAATTGCTCGTTCACCCCAATCCAGCCACCACCTGCCCTCACCCCCCTCCTTTGAAGTGCGTTCTGTTCGTATCTACTCACCCTCCAAACTCCAACTGGCCGTCCTATACCAACCGCCAGGACCTACTGCCGCCTTCATCGACCATTTCACTACCTGGCTCACACACTTCCTATCCACAGACACTCCCATCATCATCATGTGCGATTTCAACATCCCCATTAACACAGACCACCCCCCCGCTTCCAGTCTCCTTTCCCTCACCACCTCCTTTGGTCTCTCCCAATGGTCCTCCTCTGCCATCCACATAAAGGGGCACAGACTAGACCTCATATTCATCCGCCTCTGCAACTCTCCATCCACCCTTTCTGACCACAACCTGTTGACATTCTCTGCCCTCTCCTCTCTAATAGACCCCCCAACCTCTAAACCAACACGCCCCCGCAGGAACCTCAACCGCCTTGACATCCGCATGCTCTCAGACTCTCTCCTACCACTCGCTGACATATTCTCACTCCAGGACACAGATGCTGATGCTGCCTTCTATAACACCACCATCACCTCAGCCCTTGACTCGGTGGCCCCCTTCACAACCATTAGAGCCCGACCAATCAATAGGCAACCCTGGCACACTGACCTGATTAAAAAACTGAGACACGCCTCGCGGGTTGCTGAACGCCTCTGGAAGAAAAGCCACTCCCAGGAAGACTTCCTCAGTTACAAAGAGACAATTCTTACATTCAAGACCGCACTTACCTCTGCAAAGCAGGTCTACTTCACCACACTCATATCTGCACTCTTTCGCAATTCCAAACAGCTATTCACCACCTTCAACTCCCTCCTCCATCCTCCTGTGCCCCCTCCGAAATCACTTTTCTCAGCTGACTTAGCCTCTTACTTCAAAACTAAAATTGACACCATCAGAGACAGTCTCACGCTACACCCCCGGCAACCCCTCTAGCCAAGTACTCACTGCTCCTCATCCTTAACCTGTTTCTTCACCATCACTGACAAAACCACACTTACCCCTGTCCCACGGGCCCAATGCCTTGAGATAACACTGGACCCTGACCTATCCTTCAAGTCACACGTTCAAACCCTCAACACTTCTTGCCCCCTCCAACTCAAGAACATCCACCGAATCCGCTCCTTCCTCGCCCCTGAAACATCTAAGATGCTCGTCCAGGCCCTTATTATATCCCGCTTAGATTACTGTAACACCCTTCTCCATAGACTCCCAGCTAACACCCTCACCCCCCCTCCAGTCCACCTTAAACTGCGCTGCTCGCGCCTCACCCCCTGACCTTCATTGGCTGCTCCCCTCTGCCAGTCCCTCCACTGGCTACCCATAGCCCAGAGAATTGAGTTCAGGCTAATAACATTAACATATAAAGCGATCCACAACCTGTCCCCTCCATATATCTCTGACCTCATCTCCCGCTACCTGCCCACACGTAACCTCAGATCCTCCAATGACCTCCTACTCTGCTCTGCTCTCATCCGCTCCTCACACAACCATCTCCAAGATTTCTCCCATGCATTCCTCATACTTTTCAACTCCTTACCAAGACACACAAAACTGACCCCTACAATCACAGGCTTCAAGAAGGCCCTGAAGACTCACCTATTCAGGAAGGCCTACAGCCTCCAATAACACTATCACCGCACCACCATCTGAACAGTCTCCCCCTCTCCTTCTATCTCTGTCCCCCTTCCCTCATAGATTGTAAGCCCTTGCGTGCAGTGCCCTCTACCCCACCGTGCCAGTCGGTCATTGTTAGTATTATATATACCCGTATACTTTGTATACTGTGTGTAAATCCTCAAATGTAAAGCACCATGGAATTAATGGTGCTATATAAATAAACAATAATAATAATAATTGAAACGTCTTCAAGGGATGTGAGTTTCTCCTTTGTTTTTCTCATTAAGAATTTTTGTATTTTACATCAGTTGGCTGTGTTTTCCCTTTCCCTTTCCTTCAAAAATATTTCATAACGTTTTTAAATAGAGTGAACGCTGTAGGAACAAAATGCAAAATATAATGAAAGATGAAAGAATTCTGTGTTTTTTCACATGGCAAAAATGTTAATAAAATATATTCAAAACATCACCTTTACCTCAAAATGATGCCAAATGAAAGTACAACTCAGCACACAAATACTGTAATAACCCTATCTTACCTATGTCAACAGAAAAATAAGAAAACATTATAAATTTTGGAAAGTCGAGAATACATATATGTGTGTGTGTGTGTGTGTGTGTGTGTGTGTGTGTGTGTGTGTGTGTGTGTGTGTGTGTGTGTGTGTGTATGTGTATAATCACTAAGCATTAATCTACAAACTACCCAGGGATCTTTTACAGAACAACTATCTTCATAAACTATCCTACTGATAAAATCAGGGTCCTCTATTTTTTCTCTTTCCATGTCATTCTGTTAAAAAAACCAACTTGTAATACTGGAAATTTCACACTATCCACAATAAGCTAACACCTCCTGCTTTGGTGAGATCACTTCACAGTTTATACTGTGCACACTGGTGGCCTGGTCAGCAAAACAGATCTGAAAATAAAACAAACTATCTATCTATCTATCTATCTATCATCTGCTTTAGTATAATTAAAGTAGTAAAATAAAAAAAATAAAAAAAAATATACACATTTACGGTGGACTTGCAGTTTCTGTATGTTTTGCTGGCTCTCTTCTACTATGTATTATACATGAATGTGCTGATGGAAGAATATTTCAGCACTGCCATATTTAATTAAATGTCAACACATCATGGGCGAGGAGACTGGCAGCGGTACATGTAACTTGTGAACAGTGTCATGCTTCAAACTACTGATTTGCTGACACCAAGAGCTTAAAAATCCAACAACTTATCAAAAAAAAAAAATCTGCAAACCAGATTCAGGAAGTCAAATGTTTCTACAGATCATATTCACCTTCCAGCGATACCACTTCACATGTCTTATTCAACTTGTCATTTGCCTTCCTGCATATTTACAATGTATCCTACAGATTTCATTAAACAGACTAAAGTGAAGTTTGCTAAGCATAATGTTGTTTTTCCATATTTTATAGGATGAGAAGCTTCCTGATTCCCAATCCAGATATTATGAGTATTCAAAATATCATCTGTCGCGGAGAATCTCAATTAATTCATTATATTGTTAATTTCTGCAATGTATTCCATAGACTGACATACAACCTGCAGTTCTGTGTGCTATATCTCCAACATGGCACAGTACAAAGGCACCATATAGTAAGACACAAGATTGTGTATATCTACATGTGTGTACGCCTGTGGGCTTACAGACCATTAAAGGGGTCTCCTGGGACTTCACTATTAATGATCTGTCCTTATCAGTCAATATATGGTCATAGAGATCCTGACACCCATAGACCCCACAGCGAAGATCCAGTGAGCGCTGCTTCCACTTCACCGCCAATGACACCATGTTCATTCTTCTGCAGGGTGCAAACAAAAACCTAGGTTTCCACAGGTGACGCAAAGCCTAGCTAGTCTGATCTTAACTACAATCCTTACTATACACCAAGTCAATTGTATTTCACTTTATAAATACATAACTTTAGGCTACAACTCTGAAATACGCATCTTCTGTAAATATAATGTGACTACAAAGTAAAACTAAAGCTTGTAAATGTTATTGCATTTACACATTGTCAGATATCATCAAATACGTCATCATAATGTGAAGAAAAATGTTTGATTCGCGGAGAGAATTGGCAGGATTCCAAAAATAGACGTTTCCTTTCGAGCCTTCCAGCAATGGACCTTGTGCAACAGTACAAGGAGGAAGGAAACTGTTCAGTTAAGCTTAAAATACAGTATCTTAGAGCAAGATCCTTCAACAGAGCACTAGCTAAGAGACTAGGCTTATAGGGAAACGTGTGGATTCCTATATAAAGGGGCAGAGAGGTGCTCTTCTGTAGGTGGAGGATGTTTTGTGGAAACAATGGATGTGCTCTGTGAGTGAACAGGATAATGGGTTCACTGTTTAGTAGATCTGTTGTGGTCATTGACATAGGAGGTAGCGTACTTCTACATGTGTCAGCCAGCAGTCAAGGAGAATACAGCGGCCAGAACCAAGCACTGGATCATGGATTTTTTCATTAGCCTTTGGTCATCTCCTGCTGACATCCACCATTATTACTTTCAATAGTTTCCCCCAGGCCCTTTATAAACACTTTCAATGTATTAAACACAATGGAGATTTACTAACATGGACTTAATCTTTAGACGGTGCAAACTCCTACAAGACCGTCATAATATGTGTCAGATTTAGCTTGTTTAAAAGTGACCGAACTATGGTATCGACCAAGAGCAATATAACTTTGTAACGTTACTGAGCACGTAGCGCAGTACTGGCATCATTAACCCCGTAACCACTCTTCACATACTATTATATCCTGAGGTCACAGGGGAAGTACAGATATTGTTGCTATCACAGGACAGTCTAATACCCCTCTGGCAGGAAAGTACCTTGTGCCTCCTGAGTGAACTTTACGTCAAGACAGGAGGAATAATGATAGCACACATTTGTGATGTCAAAACATGTCTCAGCCTGAGGGTGTCAGGCAGATTTATTGAAGCAAAATCATATCACACTGAAGCAGATATGGAACATGGTGGCACGTCCATCTGGTCCGAACTTGTGGCAGGTATTGGCAAAGTTGACAGTGTGCTGTATTGAGTGCACTCATCTTCCTAGCGGTATATAACACTGCTAATGTTAGAGTTCCTCTTTAAGTGAGAATTCTGCCATATTTTGCTTAGTACATGTATTCCGTGACGGTGCATGCCGCATTGTGTACTCCTGTGGAATATTAAAAGGGGACTGTGTGTAGCCCTAGCCTTGAAAGACAAAGTTCAGCCTTGTGACAATGATAATACGTGACTGAGCAGTGACTGACAAGCCTTGTCCCCACCACATCCCTTCAATGTCACTTCTGAAAGAAATGTAACAGTATCTGAGGTGTCATTAACAGCCTTAGAAATAGGTTTCAGTTTTTCCATGATTAGAGAAGAAGCCACCAGTAATAGTTCTCAGAACCTTCTTAGTTTAAAGGATTCTCAAGGGATTGCACTGACTACCCCTCCTCCAGGTCTGAGCAGCATGTAGCCGATCCTAATATATTGTAGGACAGGTTCCTCACATAGGGTGGTGGCATTATAATTTACCATTGTGATAGCCCCTCGGCCAAATGTGCCCCCGTTTTTACCCAGAGATATTTTGCTATGGGTGCATGCACACTGAGTAACGCCGGGCGTGTATGAGAGCCGTACACGCCGGCATTACAGCAGACTGCCGAACACTTCCCATTCACTTCAATGGGAGCGCTCGTAACAGCGGCGTTTACGAGCGCTCCCATTGAAGTGAATGGGAAGTGTTCGGCAGCCCTGCTGTAATGCCGGCGTGTACGGCTCTCATACACGCCCGGCGTTACGTAGTGTGCATGCACCCTACGAGTGCAAGGTCAAAGACATGTTTTTTAATTTTACTTTTGTCCCCGTGAACCCCTTAAAAGTTACTGTTGTCTGAATGCTTCTGACGTAGAGCAAACACCACATTGTACCTTCCGTACGCTAAAGACTGTTTTTTCCCTAAAAGATGCTTAGCCTGAAAGTAGTTAAGAAACAATAATTTACATTCATTTTTTCCACAGCCACTTCCTTTGTTCATTATGATTTGCTGTTGTGTAAGTCACAAAAGAGGACGTTATTGCAGAAGGTCCCATGGAGTTTCCATGTAATGTTAATGTGCCTGGCACTTTCAGAGCCCGATTAATTATACTCCTACACGTTTCAATGGCTCTGCTGTGTGGAGAAGCACAAAGAGGAAAAGAAAACTTCTCATAAATGCCTCTAGGAATAACCTGAGAGATGTTGTGCTTGAGGAAAGCCAAAAAGGCGCAGACTGGTGTTGGGGACATTAAGGGGTCCCCATGATAGAGTATGTTGCTGAGTTCCAAATTAAATATCAGGCCTGAAGTAATTACGCCCATTATCAGGTCTGGAGAAGCCACACACACACAACTGATGGTGTATCAAGTGAGTTCTAATGTAATGGTGCACAAAGGTGGTTTAAATACAATACAGACAAGAGCAGGTTGGACTATTCTAACATGGTTGGCATAAAATGATTGGTTATAAGATAAACCTGGCACATGACTATTGGCTGAGGCCTCATGTAATTTGCATATCATTACAGCTTAATGGACTTTGTCCTTAAACAAAGAAAGTTTCAAAAACACTTATGTGTGAACTAACAGCTTACACTATGTCTATATGCATATATCATGGAAACAGAGATAAGATGTCATGTTGGTGCTAAATGAGTCTCAGTGACCTCCATATACCATGAAGATAAGATATACAAATAGCCAGCTGCGACTTACTTACACAGTTTATGTGTGAAAGGTTACAAGATGACTGACAAAATACAAAGATGGAGGATTTGACTCTAACATTCCCCCATTTTGAGATGGTTGAATACAGGAATTCATATTTAGGTACTTCAGTGACCTAATGTCTACTGCCGGACTTTACCAGATTCCCCTCATATGTTCCTGTATTCTAACCTAATCTCAATCCTAGTTCTGGCCTTTTATATCTTGGTCTGCTCATCCTTTTGTATATGCTTTGTATTAAACAAACAAAATGAACATAAGATTTTTACTACAACTTGCTGATATTTACTTGTTTATACTATGTATTGTTCCTAAAATATGAGGTGGTATCTTCTTAACTATATACTTCAAACATTTCCTGTTGCGTCAAAGAAACAGCTATATGACATGACTTAGGCTAATATGGGGTTATGAGTACATATCCTACAATCTGACACATTCAGATCTTTGATCAAAATCATATGATGTTTAAGAAACTTATTGTCCCACTTCATTGTTAAATGTTCTATGCAGGCTTATCGTCAGGACCATCTGTAACAGAATTATCAGGAGAATCTTCATCGCTTTGTGTGTAGAGACTTTCTTGCAATATGAAGCATGGATACAATTAGGCTCTCCTTCAAATTTCACAGAAGTACTGGTTATCATCAGCATTTGGAATGGACCATCAAATCTTGGTTCCAAGGTTTTTCTCACGTGTCTCTTTATTACCATCAATCTCTTGGTTCAAATGAATAGGTCCCGCCCACTAACTTAAAATCTGAGAAGGAGAGAAAACTCAAAACTATACATTAGTCAAATGTTTTTGCAAAGACATCACATAGTCAGCCAGTACACCATACCACATCTGTAGGAGTTGCCAAGAATACAACCCTAACCTAGGGGCTGACCTAAAGAAAGTTTGACATGGGCTAAAGCCAATTCTTCTCTTAGGAGGGTACCTTACAGAAAATACCAATACAAGTGACACACTACTTCTTCAGTAGCCGTCTATCTGCAGCCCCGTTTGTGATGGCTTTCTTCACCAGATATGCCTCAGACTTTTCTGAAGATAGATAACTATACACACAAGCACGTACTTATACCATCTCACCTTTAGTAACTGCATATAGTTAACCTGCAATCTCTGGAACGGGTACAAGGGCTCTGGGCCTGGCTCTGAGAAACTTTTCACTTTTTGGCCTACTTTGCATTTAACACATGCCATGCAGTGTCTGTAGTGATGTTAAATCCTGCAGCCGCCCATCCTCTGCTCACCAGGTCACACATGGCTACTTCTAAACACTGCTTTATGCCATCAGTGGGGACAATGCACTCAGTAAATATATTCTCTTACCACCGGAGATCAGGACTTGTACATCCTCTTTTACTGTAGTCCTGGACCATTTTTGGTGCCTCAGTGTTGTAAAACCTGAAAAGAGAACTAAAAGGGGGGTTTGGGTCTAGTATAGTGACCACTTATCAGTAAGGCATATAACCTAGGCCTCTGCAGCTGGGTTAGCGGCAGTGTCTGCCCACATGTTACCTCTACTTTCCTTCGTATCAGCCTTAGTGTGTGTCCTGACTTTTGACTATACCCACCTATGTGGGGGCAGCAGGGTCTATCACTACCTGAACAGCATGGAAATCCTTTTAAGCTTAACATTGACCCTACAGAAAGCTCTCGCTTTCCAGATTGGACCATAGTCCCACTATATCAAACACCTACCCTCAGACATTGTACCCTGTCTCAGTGATGGCTTCTAGTTCCACTTCATGAGCTGAGACCCATACAGTTCTATAATGGTTCTACTTGTGCTTGGTTTTACCCTTGGTTTACCTCATATTCAGTGACCATGACATATCTGGTGCAGAATCCACCATCATTCCCAAATCGAGAATCATCTAAAATAAAAGAACTCTCATCAGTGTTAACAATAGATTCATCATTTATTAACCAAATCAGCAAAAGTAAAATTAATTTTAAGTTATCTGACTCTCCTTACTCCTCCCCTGAAACTATTGTTAACAGGTTAGATGGGACTTGTAGTGCAGCACAGAATGCAAAGCTTACATTTAGAAGACATAGATAAGACACACTGCAGCCTGAGATATCCAGCCATTGTCATTTTTGTTTCCAATGCAAGATTTATCACCCCTTGTAAACCGTGTCTTATCATGGAAGCAGCTGCGCTGGCTCTCCCCACCACTTGTCATAGCTGTAGTACTACATATCCCAGCAGACTTATTTATACAATCCCAAGTAAATTCAGTTCTCTAAAACTTCTAAACACTCCAAAAATTCATTAAGGTAAGTAAATACTAAACATATATCAGCAGAGAAGGCGGAAGCCTTAAATTACAGAGCAGATATGTGAGTGACTTCTGATCTACTTACACAGCTATCTAACACCTTGTAGCAAACAATGACCCAGAAACACCACTTTAACTTTGTAGAACTGCAATTTATCTTTACCTGCATGTACATGTTAGGGGCGTTCTGTGCCCCTTGTGGCAAGATAGTTCACATGTATTGCCTACCCCTATGGGGCCTAATCCCATATCAGAAGGAACATCTGAATAACTTTTTCACACAATAAATCCCGATTGTTAACATTCTTGGAATTATAGTACAAACCCATAACAAATATTTATGTTACAAGTGTAAAGCCCATCTGATATAATTGATACACATACGCACCAATACACACTGAGTACATAATACATGTACATGGTATATCAAGTACATCTCATTTACACCAAAACACACATATATATTCAACAATGGAAAGAACTTTTATGCCTCCCTTTCATATCTACTTGTCACCACCCTCTGTGGTTATCAGCATTCAATATCTTTATCTGCTCGCTGTGGAAACTGAACATGTAACAATACAGACATGGACAAACAGAACATGTACACATAGCAGACACATGTAACATGTACATATAACTGACACACATATATGGGCCCATTCACTTTTCTGAACCTTTCATACAAACATGCAACGTCACACTGGAGCTCCAGACAAAACAAAACAAATGTCAATTAAATCAAAAAGAACTTGTCTGAACTAAAATAAAAATTTTCATATATTTTGTACCGTGATATCACTTATTCTCTTGGGACGGCCAAATCTTATTCCTACAAATAGGCACAGAGTTAGTTATAATTCCCGCACAGCTAAATATTGAGGAGAAAACAAACCAAAACATGTAAATAGTTGCCTTCATCTTTTTACCAATTTGCATATTACTATAAAATAAACATAATAATGTTGATCTCATATTTATACCATTTATCCAAGTTTTAAAAACATTACCATGAGGGGAGCATTCTCAAAATGGGAAACCTTTCCTGAATAAAAGGACACTATAGACATTCTAGAAATAACTTAATGTCCACCCCCAAGCCTATATACACACATATGTGTATACACATACCTACACTTAACCTGCAGTATCCTCACCACAAAACATATCATGTTTACACTTTCCACTAACCAACAAACTAACAACACAATGCTAAGTGCCAAGCACATTAACCCTTTAGCTGGACTGTCAATGGATGCTCACTATACATTTCCTTACACTCAAAGCCTTTGTCCTTCGCTTAGGACACCAGCAATCTCTAGCCAAGTGTCCCTGGTTTCCACAATTAAAACACTTCCTGGTTACCCTCTATCCCTGTATCTGTCCTGCCTATTCTCCATTGGTAACTCCTGCTCTTTTAAATTTTTTTTTTTTTTCTTGAGCGGCATCTTCTTCTCTCTCTCCCATTCCTATTAGTTCATATGGGGGTATACCCTACCTCAGAGGGTCCCTCCCCCATAATAGCTGATGGCCAGTCAGCCGTGAGCATCCCACTCCTCTAGGGCAATTAAGACAATAGAGGGTCACTTTTGACTCACCTAGTGGGACCTCCCAAACAGTCACTCTGTTTTCATTGAACTAATCTCTAATGTGCATGTTCTGGCGTAGTGCTCAGGGCAAAACCCTCATTTGGTTTCCACAGACTCCACTTTGTCTGTGTCCCTCTATCGAACACCCCTGAATCATTGCATGTACTTACTCAGATTCTACTCAGTCCTTAGTGTCCAAAACAAGGACTTTTCAATCACTCAGTACTTCCACTCTCGCAACTCTAGGGATTAAGGATGAAGAATAACTCTCTCTTCTGCACCGCTTTTTACACTCTATAACAGATGTAGCAACCAAATGACAGCATGGACAGTAGACAAAGAATGAGGTATAACATTTCCCACCCCACTACAGACAACATACTATTCAGGTTCTTGCACACTATATAATATGGCATCGATTGTTATAACATATGCAGCACTAATCCTCACTCACCGACACACAGGATCCGGGACACGTAGGAACTCAGATTAGTTATTTGGCAAGAAAAGGACTTACCGTTACAGCGCCGTTTTATTCATCTGAGGTCCTCCGGGCCCGTCTCCAAATCGGTTGGTGAGTGGATCAGTACACTATCGGCTGCACATTAAACGATTATCGATGCCCCACGATGGGCGTCAGGTTCTGTTGGGGACATTAAGGGGTCCCCATGATAGAGTATGTTGCTGAGTTCCAAATTAAATATCAGGCCTGAAGTAATTACGCCCATTATCAGGTCTGGAGAAGCCACACACACACAACTGATGGTGTATCAAGTGAGTTCTAATTTAATGGTGCACAAAGGTGGTTTAAATACAATACAGACAAGAGCAGGTTGGACTATTCTAACATGGTTGGCATAAAATGATTGGTTATAAGATAAACCTGGCACATGACTATTGGCTGAGGCCTCATGTAATTTGCATATCATTACAGCTTAATGGACTTTGTCCTTAAACAAAGAAAGTTTCAAAAACACTTATGTGTGAACTAACAGCTTACACTATGTCTATATGCATATATCATGGAAACAGAGATAAGATGTCATGTTGGTGCTAAATGAGTCTCAGTGACCTCCATATACCATGAAGATAAGATATACAAATAGCCAGCTGCGACTTACTTACACAGTTTATGTGTGAAAGGTTACAAGATGACTGACAAAATACAAAGATGGAGGATTTGACTCTAACACTGGGAATGGAGGCATAATGTCCTCTCTACAGAAAATATTTGGGAGTGAATTTGTCATGGATAGTGTTTTCGGCATTGTTTTGTCAATTTTTTTTTTGCATTTTTATTAATTATTTGCTCCTTTTTTTCCTCTTATCTGCACCATGGTATAGGTTTGGCCGCTTAGGTAGGAGGTGCCTTCAACATTTATGAATTGCAACTTTTTGTGCAATCTCTCTCCGGTAGGCAAGTGGGATTGATATAGAAGAAACATTTATAGACATATTAATGATATAAATGGATTGTGTAGCATTTTGATAACCCTGTTACCGTTTGGCTGACTCTAGCAAAACATACTGCAAAAATACTGTAGGAATTTATCATCATTTTTAGGCCAGGAATTGGTGTAAAAAAATTGCATTTTTTTGGTATATGACTTGTAATAAATGAGGCATCTCTACACTTCAGGACAAAGAAGTTGAAGACTAGCATACGAATGCACTTATACTATATAGAGAACAGTATAGGGACACACCTCTTAATCATTACATTCACGTGTTTCATTCAGTCCCATTGCCATAGGTACAGAAAATTCCAATATAGTGCTGTAATAGGATGTCATTGATACAACAAGTCAGTTCATGAAATTTCTTCCCTCCAAGATATTCCATGATCTGTGTGGTGTTATTGAAAAGTGGAAGAATTTAGGAACCACAGCAAGTCAGCAACATAGTGGCAGACGGTATTAATTTACAGATTGGGGTTGCTCAATGCTGAGGCACATAGTACTTAAAAGTTTCCAATATTCTGTTCCAAATCTCCACTGGCATAAACTTCAGCACAAAAACTGTGTGCCAGGAGCTTCTTGGCAAGGGCTTCCATATCCGAGCAGATGCACACAAGTCTTACTTCATCAAACACAATACCAAGTATGAGATGGAGTGGTTTATAGGACACCGCCACTGTTCTGGGAAGTGGCGACATTACTTGCCCAACTGCATTGTGCCAACTGAAAAGTTTGGTTGCACAGGGATAATGCTATGGGCTTGTTTATCAGCAGGTGGCCTAGACCACTTAGTTCCAGTGAAGGAAAATCTTAATACTGCAGTATACCAAGACATTTTGGACAACTAGATGCTTCCAGCATGACTGTGCCCCTATACACAAAGCAAGGCATGGTTGGGTGAGTTTGAGATAGAACACCATGACTGTGTCCCACTGCACAGAGCCAGATCCATAAAGGCAGGTTGGGCAAGTTTGAGATAGAAGAACATGACTGTGCCCCACTGAGGTCTGTGCTAATATTTCAGCATACCAAGACTTTTTGGACAACTTTGTTGGAACAGTTTGGTAAAGGTCATTTTCTGTTCCAGCAGGATTGTGCCCAATACAGAAAGCACGGTCCATAAAGCCAGGGAATGGTGAGTTTGACGTGGAAGAGTTTAAGTGTAAGCTGCAAATGGGGGAAAACTACATATTAATGCCTATGGATTTATATCTACTCCTGTAGGTGTAATGTGTAGAATCCCAATACTTTTGTCTATATGGTGTGTATTAAGAATAGGGTTTTATAGAAACATAGTAACACATTTCAAGTCCAATCCAGGATTGCCTGAAAAGGTTAAGGCTCCGGACTGAATTTTGTAGCCACTGTGTTTTAATGAAATCTCCACTGCCATCTTGCAGAAAAGCCCGACAACCCAGGATCATTTTCCACTAACTACTACAATGCCTTGTAAATAGATGGAAATCTTCAGTTCAGAGGTCACTGAGTGGGGTGCAGCTACAAAAGAGTTAGTCAGTGCATTATACTGACCCCCAATTGATTTCAATGAGCACTCGTTTCACCTGTATTGGGAATTGCTAATGTGCTGCTAGGTTTCCCTGATCACATATAACATGTCTTGGACTAAATACAGCCATAAAATGAACCCACCTTCTATACCGTCACCGAAGCTTACAGTTCTTACACCTGCTGACTTAAAAATTCACATCCCGTCATAGCCAGAACATCTGTCATACAGAATACTGGCCAGCTGCTATAATGGGAAGTCCCTAAAATTCAGTGTAATGCTTAATAGTATGTAATTTTCCACTGATTATTTTCTAGTCATAATAATAAGAACGATGTAAAAATAAATTAGATTATAATATGGATTGTAATACTATGAAATAACTCAAAGCCAGTCATTGCAGGACAGCACACATTTGGGGCCAAATTTCCCTGATTTTCCTTTCTAAATTTACTTCAGCATCTCCATATATATTATTAGAGATGAGCGAACAGTAAAATACGGTATTCGATATTCGTTTCGAACAGCCGCTCAATATTCGACTATTCAAACTAATATCGAACCCTATTATAGTCTATGGGGAAAAATGCTTCGTTTCAGGGGAAACCACCATTCGAGTCAGGAGGGTCACCAAGTCCACTATCACACCTCAGCAAATGATGACAACACCTCTGCAATGCAACTGGGATAGCAGAAGAAGCATGCCTGGGGGCATCTAAGAAGACCAAGTCACAGTTTTACCCCACTATCACAGCCTATCAACTAGACACTTTCCACACTCAAAAAAACCTATATGAGAGTGGGAAAATACCTGGAAACCTTCTTTACTCCACAATTGTATGGACAGAAACCCAAATTTTACTCTAATAAGACCTTAACAAGCACCCCTTTGAATCACGTTGCCCATGACAACCACAGATGGAATAGGCAATGGGAAATCCAACAGTGTGTGTGTGTGTGTG
Source organism: Leptodactylus fuscus (assembly GCF_031893055.1). Classification (NCBI taxonomy): domain Eukaryota; kingdom Metazoa; phylum Chordata; class Amphibia; order Anura; family Leptodactylidae; genus Leptodactylus; species Leptodactylus fuscus. Next base: position 178,335,138 of record NC_134267.1, on the reverse strand, counting down.
TGTGTGTGTGAGATGTGGTAAGACCTTCCAAAATTCACTTTAAAGCCCTTAACGTGAGCCATTCAAAATTTAGTTACAGGCCCTTAAGCTGAGCTACCAGCAGAGATTGGGGCCCTTTAGGTGACTTCAGCCTCTTACTAGCAAGGTTTTAGGCCCTTAGAGTGAGTAGAGGCTTGCATCGGCAGTGTTTTTGGCCCTTGGAGTGAGTTGAGCCTCTAACCAGCAGAGTTGGGGGGAATCAGGGTGGATTGAGATTCTAACCAGCAAAGTTGGGGGGAATCAGTTTGGATTGAGCCCCTAGTAGGAGCATAATTGTGCAATGCTGATGGTGCAGGAGGAGGAGGAGGAATTGTAGAGAGTGAGCACACACATGAAACTTCATGTCGGGGTGCTTGACACAGGTAGACATGAAAATGATGAGTCTATCCAGTGGCTGTTCATTTTGATCAGCGTCAGCTACAGACCCTTTCCGAAAGCACGCTGGCGGCAGGGCAGGAAAGGACCTCCAATGCATACAGCGCAAGTTCCAGCCACAAATCCAACTTGGAGACCCAATAAGTATAGGGCACAGATGGATCGGAGAGGACAGGGCTGGGGTCGGCCAGGTACTCCCTCAACATGCGCCTATACTTGTCCCTCCTGGTGACACTAGTCCCCTCAGTGGCGGTAGTTTGGTGAGTGGGTGCCATTAACGTGTCCCAGACCTTGAAGAGTGTGCCCCTGCCAGGTGTGGACCGGATGGCAGTTGTTCGCCTGTTGGAGGAACTCTCCTGTGTGCTGCCAACGAGAGTTGATGGAAACATCTCCATCATATTCTGCACCAGTTCCTTGTGGCAATGACTCATGCGACTGGCCCTCCCCTCTACCGGAATAAAATTAAAAACATTATTTTTATACCGGGGATCAAGGATTGCAAAAATCCGTTGCTCTCCAGGATTTTGACAATGCGTAGTCAGTTGAAAAGCACTCCAACACGTATTCAGCCATATGTTCCAGAGTGTTACTTGGCATGACTTGGCTGCCCCCACCGGAATGGTCACTCTCCATTTCCTCCTCCTCCTCCATTTCGCCCCATCCACGCTGCAGCAATGGGACGCACTGAACTTCCCCACTAGCCTCCTGTGTGACAATGAGATCTGCCACTTCGTCATCCTCCTCCTCCTCTTCCTCCCTCAATATACGCTGTGAAGCAGACAGGAGTGTGCCCTGACTATCCTGCTGGGATGGTTGTGCTCCTATGCCCGACTCCTCAGCGTCCAATGTGTTATCCCTGATGGCGATGAGGGATTCTCGCATCACACACAGGAGCGGGACTGTGACACTCATGAGTGCGTCATCACAGCTGACCCTCATGGTTGCCTCCTCAAAGACATGCAAGATCTCGCATAAGTCTGCCATCCATGGCCACTCATGGTGGTCAAGTGGACCTTTGTGAAAATCGCGGAACTTAGGGCCCGCCTGATGTTGCGTGACACGTGCCGGTGCAAGGCGGGGACGGCACAGCAGGAGAAGTAGTGACACCTAGGGGTGAGGTGCTGCACATGCCATCAGGTCATGGAAGGCCTGAGTTTCCACAAGCCGGAACGGCAACATCTCCTGGGCCAGGAGTTTGGAGATGTGCGCGTTTAAGGCTTGTGCATGGAGGTGCCTGCGCTCAAAAGTCTTGTAGATGGTGGGTTGCTGTGAAGAGGCGCATGATGGTACAGGAGAAGGAGCTAAGGCAGGAGAAGGAGCTGAGGCAGGAAAAGGGGAGGATGAGGGAGAAGTCTCCAAAGTGGTGGAGGCAGATGTGGAGGTTTTCTGGCTGCTGGTCTGGACTGCAGCGCTAGCACTGGCAACAGTGGGAGAGGCAGTGGTGGGCCTGGTTAGGGTTGTACCCTGCACCCTACTTAATGTGGTCATCAAGCTGGAGACTGTGGGGAAGCGCAATGCTTGCTGCCGCAGAGCAGTAGGCACAGTAGACGCTGTTGCTTGAACGCAACCTTGCTCCACATCTGCATTTCCACGCCCCCGTACTTGTCCTCGTCTCCGTCCCCTTACACCCCTAATAAATGCTGTTTTTCACGTATATAGCAAGAAGTAACTGCTGTGGATTCCGACTATTTTTTTGGGGGGACACCCCTGATAAAAGCTGTTTCTCACGTATATAGCAAGAAGGAACTGCTGTAGATTTCTGCTATTTTTTGGGGGGAACATCACTAATAAAAGCTGTTTTTCACGTATATAGCAAGAAGTAACTGCTGTGTATTCCTGATATTTTTTTGGGGGGACACCCCTAATAAAAGCAATTTTTCACGTATATAGCAAGAAGTAACTGCTGTGGATTCCTGCTATTTTTTTTTTTGGGGGGGGGCACCCCTAATAAAAGCTGTTTTTCAAGTATATAGCAAGAAGTAACTGCTGTGGATTCCTGCTGTTTTTTTGGGGGGACACCCCTGAGAAAAGCTGGTTGGAACGTATATAGCAAGAAGTAACAGCTGTGGATTCCTGCTATTTTGTGGGGGGACACCCCTAATAAAAGCTGGTTTGCAGGTATATAGCAACAAGTAACTGTTCTGTATCCCTGTTTTCCACCGTCTGTGGAAAGCTGGACTCCTGTCCCTACAGTATATAGCTCTGAGAAGAGCTGTTGTTATTCTTCGGTTTTTCCTTGCCTATCTGAAGCTAATGCCTATCTAGCCCTCAGCAGATATGTTTCTCTCCCTATCTCTGACTGCAAATCTGGCGAATATGGCGGCGGCCGTTCTTATAAATGGGAGGTCACGTTTTCAGCAGCCAATGGGTTTTTTCTTTTTTTTTTTTTTCAATACCTCCGTTGTCATAGTTCCTGTCCCACCTCCCCTGCACAGTTATTGGTGCAAAAAACGTGCCAGGGAAGGTGGGAGGGGATATGAATTTTTACTGCGTATAACGCGTGGTATTCGATTGGGAACGAATACCTTGAACGGCCTGATACTTAATCGAATACCTATTCAATCGAACAGTGTTCGCTCATCTCTATATATTATCTATATACCATGATTTCTAATAGTGTGTAAGTCATCCTATAGACAGTGCATACTCCCAGTTATAGGTATACACTGGCACCAGCAATTCCTATACTATATAATCTCATATACTGTACCTAGCAAGTATAACTGCTCCTGTCTGTTTACCTGTAATACACATGTAAGAGGTCTATAGGGTATTTACCTCTATAGGGTATTAGACCTTGGATTTCCTTGCTTATTACATTATTATGGATTTTTGAATTCATAGGAACTCATATTTCATACAAAATGTGATCACATGGAACTGTATCTAGTAAAAAGAACAATTTTAGATGGAGAGGATTTACCTGTTGATAGGTTATCAATATGTTAATAATAATTTTCAGTACAGACAAATGCCCAGTAGACAGTGCGCCTGATTTATGAAGGGGCAAGCATCTTATTCTCAGGCTCAACTTTCACCAGCGCAAGGTTATGGAGACTGGAGTTGAATACACCATCATTAAATGTTGATTAACAAAAAAAACAGGAATTTGCAGACATTTGCTGACACACAATATCAATTAAAACCTGAGACTAGTATTACAGAAAGTCCGTAGTCATTTGCCAATACATATGGTCAAGTCATGTGGCTCCCAAGCCGCAGGTTATGGTTATACCACTGGTCTAGATAGGACATGAGCCATGACTTCAGAGAATGAAGTGATAAAATTGAATACCTTTTTTATCTTGTCACCAGAGATTATTGGTTTGTTATAGAAATTGTCAACAAGCACAAAACTGTTACCTATGCCAAATAAATTAAAGCATGGAATTCAATGGGGGATACTTTCATTCTCACGTGACCCTTAATGAAATATTTCTATACTATATATGTAACCCTGGGTAACCTCTGACTCAACTCTCTCAACACACCACAGAACAGCGGGGTTAAATATAATGCCATTTACACGTTGTGTGGAAAAATATAAAAGCACGTTACAAATGCAAACATTTTCCACTCTATGTAAACCAGTCTAAGGTGGCTTTGAGCAGTCATACTGAACAGTCACATAGAGGAGACCATAGAGGAATGAAGAGACAGCTGCGGGTTCCAGTTTCCATTCTCTATCTACTGTAGGTTCTCAGCACAGAACATTAAAGGTTTCATTCTGACTCATTATAAACTTTGCATTTACCATTTATTAAAACTTGTTTTTATCTTATTGTACCTGAATAGAGATGAGCGATCAGCCGATCCGAACAGCACGCTCCATAGAAATGAATGGATGCACCTGGTACTTCCGCTTTGACGGCGGCCGGCCGCTTAACCCCCCGCGTGCCGGCTACGTCCATTCATTTCTATGCGAGCGTGCTGTTCGGATCGGCTGATCCGAACAGTACTCGCTCATCTCTATACCTAAACTCTAGCAAATGAAGATGGCCACTATATTCTAGTGCAAGAAGAAACCAAAGCTGTATATTGAACTTGCTGTGATTCAGGGGAGCAGGAAACAGCGATGGATCTAGGGGGACACTGTTTTACGTACGGTTATGGAGGAACTGTGGCTTCTACGCTGAAGTGAATTTATGTACAATATGTATGACTTTTGTCCACCATGGGTTCTGGAATTATCACTTTCCCCACTTTCTATGATCAAAAATAATTTAAAACCACCATTTAGAGATGTGGTATTAAAATTTTTTAAAATAAATCAGCATTTTTTTTTTACCACCTTTTAGTTTAGTTATGTAGAAAATATAATTCACCTATGCAGAGGCATACCTTTAGGCTCCTGAGCCCCAATGCAAATTCTATAATGGACCACTAGCTACCTTGTGCCATTTTGAATAGTGGAATATTTTATATGCAAGAGGGACTTTTTGGGATCTGTCAGGGTCCAGGGCTACCGCTGCACCCCTATAGGTATGCCCCTGCACCTATGCATGACTTCTGCCTTAGTGGTCATTAGTGAAAGACATTGAGGTTTTCTATCCATGGTGGTTCCTCCATCAGGAAGGGTCAGGCTTGCTGCAAGTAATGTGAAAATAACACTGCAATGAAAGTCTATTGTACAGTACTGCAATGATCCCAAACCATGCTAGAGGTACACTGGCTCCATTAAAAATGAATAAAAATAATATACTATTACAGAGGCACCTATTCTAATAAAACCATTTACATGTTATATATTACCTTTTATTGAAGGAAGCCAGTGTTCTGAAATGTTCTATGTATACGCTGACCTGTTTGTTTATGTACCTATCTTTTCCATGATAAAATTCGGTCTCATTACGTCTTTCCTAAGAGCTGTTTAATCCTATAAATACATAAAGCATGAGGCATGTATTAAGATTACTGAGTGCTGAAACTAATACTGGCAATGCATTAAATTACCAGATTCTCCTCTGATTACACACTTGGAAATATCATTGAAACCACTCATGGGGTCATAGACAGTGACACTGCAGGTGCATTTGCCATACGACAGAGTGTAACAAGTTCCATTGGCAACCCAAATGATAATTTACTTTAATTCTGTACCTATAATGGATGTAGAGATAACTAGATATTTTAAAGATAACCATATGCTAGCTTAATTGATCTGGTTTTGTTTAGTTCACACTTGTACCATGGCTGCCAACCTCGGACTAGCCCAGAGGGGAGCAGGAAGCTGAGATATTATCTTGTTGCAGAGACAGGACGGCCAGAGGCATAGCTAGTGGTTCAACAGAGGGCAAACCTGTCCAAGTAGGCCTGGTATCCAGGTATATCAATGCTATCAGTATACCATGAGCACATAGTGATAGATAGCCGCTCTACAAAGGGTTCTACAGACCTTGTAAGTAAATACAGCACAGAAAACAGTGACTTACAGGCGACTCTAATTGTTTCCATTGCCCATCTTTTCCATTTAGACGCCCATGAACATTTCTTCCAGCTCTGACTTTTCTCTGTTGTGCTTCATCTCATATTTCATAAATTGCATTTCTTTAAATTATGTCCCCATGTGCCCCTTAGATTAGTAAAGCCCTTGTGTGCCCCTTTAAATCAAGCCCCCTGTGTTTCTCCTCTCATTAAAGGGATTATTTATTGATGTTTTATCTTCAAGCAGGGTCGGACTGGGGTGCCTAGGGCCCACCAGTGGGATTATTTCCAGGGGCCCACCCTACTGCCATATGTAATATCGCCCGTCCAGTTTTTGCCATTATACACGTTTAAAGTGCATTTTCACGCACAATACAGTGTGCAAAACAGCTATGGCTACACTACTACTTCTGTCATGCAACCAAAGATCGCAGTGTCCCTTTGGGACTCTTTCACATTAGTGAATGTAGTCGCATTGGGTCCCTCAGGTTGCAATGTGACTCCATTCACTAACATGAGTGAAAGAATCACAGGGCAACACATCTTTGGTTGTATGACAGAAGTTATAGTGTAGCCATAGCCTAATGCTAGGTTCACAACAGCGGCAAGCTCTCCGTCATACAGGTCCACCATGGGACCAGAATGACGGAGAGGTGGACTATCAAAATGGCGGTTACACACAGACAGTGGAAGACCTCATTAACATAATGAAGTCCGCCAGGTGTCAGCCATTTTCAGGCATTGTCAGGCAGATAAGGGTATGTTCACACATCAGTATGCCATCCGTCCGTTTGAATTCAGTTTGACACTTCAAAACGGACTGAGGCACATACTGATTGTATACTGACACCTTTTTATGCTGATAGCAAACGCTCTCCGTCCCCTAGAGGACAGATAAGGGGATTAAAAGTAGCAATTGTAACCAGAGTAGAGATCAGTATGTGTATCAGTCCGTTTTGAAGTGTCAAACTGAATTCAAACGGACGGATGGCATACTGATGTGTGAACATATCCTAAGTCCTCAGCGTTTCTGAAACTTGGATATTGTTATGCTGGAGCTCTAGAAAAGGGCACCAGCATAACAATAGAGTGGGACATCATCTATGGGGTGGGTGGACTACAACTCTCAACAGTTCCAGGGCATCTGGAGCTGCTGGGAGTTGTAGTAATTGAAAGATTTGGGGGCATCTTTCAATTGTCCACCTCAGACAGCGGGGGGATTGGGGGTGCTAGCAGTACCATTAGGCTGCATTCACACAGAGTAACGCCAGGCGTCATTTGTGTGTAATTTGTGTGTCTTTTACAGCCGTCATAAAACGTTTACATAGAGTTCTATAGGAAAAGACGGCCGTCATTTACGGCGGTCATTTAAGGCCGTCATTGTAATGACGGCCGTAAATGACGGCCGTAAATGACGCCGTCTTTTCCTATAGAACTCTATGTAAACGTTTTATGACGGCCGTAAAAGACACACAAATTACACACAAATGACGCCTGGCGTTACTCTGTGTGAATGCAGCCTTACAATAAATCACAACATTACAATAAATACAATGCAATGTGATATTTTGTGCAGTAATACTCACAGGAGACGTCTTCCCACATTTCCCGTCTCTTCCCTTTGGACCGCCATGACCACTTCTTCCAGCTGTGACTTGACTCTGTAAAGTTTGAAACACAGACATCTTTGACTCCTCACTTCTCCACACATCCAACCCCAATATATATATATATATATATATATATATATATATATATATATATATACATATATCACAGCAGCCCCTGCAGCCTATATTATGCCCCACAGTGGCACAATAGACTGTGGGGTATAATAGAGGTTGCAGGGGGGCCACTGTAGGGCATAATAGAGGTTACAGGGGCCACAGTGGACCCTTCAAGCTCTATTATGCCCCACAGTTGCACACCCATGAACTATTATTATACTCGGGGGTCTTTTCAGACCCTGAGTATAATAATCGGAGCCCCAGGGGAGGTGAGGGAACATAATAAATACTGTTACTCACCTCGCCGGGATCCGATTTTACTCCTAGCAGGCTTTGGGCCTATATGGTAATGTGTCAGACGTCACGTGGTCTGGGATATTACCATATAGGCCCAAAGCCTGTGCTAGCAGTAACAGCCTGTTACTATATAGGCCTAAAGCCTGTGCTAGCAGTAACAGGCTATTACTACTAGCACAGGCTTCGGGCCTATATAGTACTGCTAGCACAGGCTTCGGGCCTATATGGTAATATTCCAGACCACGTGACGTCTGGGCATTACCATATAGCCCCGAAGCCAGCTAGGAGTAACACCGGATCCCGGAGAGGTGAGTAACACTGTTTATTATGTTCTCTCACCTCCCCTGGGGCCCCGATTATTATACTCGGGGGTCTGAAAAGACCCCTGAGTATAATATTAGCGGCAGTGGGATCGCGGCCTGGCCCGGGCCTATTCACTACCGCCCGCCGCGGCCTAAAGTACAAGGGGAAGCGGGGGCGGCAGTGAGCAGGTCCGGGTTGGTAAATAGGCCGCTGCCTGCTGGTAGATACTCCAGCAGGCAGCGGCCTATTATAAAACAAAAAAAAGTTATTATACTTACCGTCCGACCGCGCACTGCTTCTCCCGCTGCTGCCGCATCCTCTTCTCTCAGGCGTCTGTGTATCAGCGTAGGCGGCGTGATGACGCCGCCTACGCTGATACGTAGATGGCTGAACAAGCGCAAGGACATCGGTAGCTCTCCTTGCGCTGGCTCTTAGGATTAGGGGAGGCGCCCTAAGCGCCTCCCCTAATCCTCCTCTGACATGGGCAGGGGCCCGATTGAAATGTCAGGGGCCCGATCAGGCCCTTAACCACCCGATCCACCCCATTGATGATCGGGCCCCTGCCTATGCTAAAATGATTAGCTGTATAGTCGGGGGCCCACCGGGGGATCCCCCGGTGCTCCGGCCGGCCATTCCGACCCTGTCTTCAAGTATAGGTTATCAATAAAAGATCTGTGGGGGTCCAACTCCCAGGGTCCCTAATGATCAGCCATTTAAAGGTGAAGGTATAGAAAAGAGAAGGCCACATGGAGCTAACCCTTGTGTGATACCTTTTAATATAATGGATATATGAATAGTATTACCAAATAAATGGATGCTCACCCAATGTAACTTTTCCAATGTATCTTCCTTTATTAAGGAAGGAATTTCATATGGCTTATCATCTTCTACTTGTGCACATGCCGCTGGTGAAGAGCTACCGGTGCCGTTACTGTAGCTCTTCACTGTCGGAAGGGCATTTCTGACAGTCTGTGAAGAACGCCCCTCCTCACAGTAGAGTCCATAGCGCTGTACTTTCAGAGGGGGCGTTCCTTACTGCCCAGTGGTGACGCTGAGCGGTGAGGAATGCCCTCCCCAGTTCTCGTCTATGGACAAGTACTGTCAGGAGGGGGGCATTCCTTACTGCTCAGCGTCATGGCTGGACAGTAAGGAACACCCCTCTGACAGTATAGCGCTATGGACACTACTGTGAGGAGGAGCGTTCCTCACAGACTGTCAGAAACGCCCTTCTGACACTGAAGAGCTACGGTAACGGCACTGATATCTCCAGCCCCGGGGCACATAACATGGGGCACATGGATTCAGCGCACCTGCGGTATATAAAACCGCAGGTGCCTGAGAACATGACAGGTCCTCTTTAAAGGAAAATTTTGTGACAACAACAGCTATAATATGGGTGTCACATTATGGGACCTTACAATTAGTATGTGTAATATTGCAATGTTCATGAGTCCTCAGAGAGAGAGGGAATCACAACATATGTTAAGACTTTCCCTTTAAGTCCTCTATAATGAAATAGTGAAGAATATATTTTATATGACAAAAGGAGTTGGGAGAAGAGCCCATAACTTTGATATCACCTTTGTTTATTCAGTGTACTTCTTCTATACAGCTGCAGCACATAAAGTGACTGACACTAAAAAAAGAGAAGATGTTCCATCCTTGAGAAGCTCCGTACTCCTTGCAGTAAGACTGACATCCACCATTATTATTATTAATTATGACTTGAAGTAAATTATTATCTCTTCTTGTTCCTGCTCATAACTTGGCACACATTAAAGTTTTTTTCTGACATTTTGAAAACTACCAATATAGCGAAATTGGGTAAAAATAGTAAATCTGTCTGTGGTTCCCCCCAATCATTATTTCTCTAATGACACTTTGTACTGGACATGAAGCAAGATGGCCAATTACTGACTGCAGCGGTGATGGGAATCCATGGTAAAACGCTTCCATTATATACAGAAGTGTCTCAGAAGGGGTACTAAGTCTTCTTAAGGAGATTGCCCTTGCAGGCCACCTTTTTGTATACAGGGACCTATAGTCCATACATGCAATGCTAAGAATTCTGGGATAAGAATATGATAATAAAAGGTGATGCTAGAGCAAGTTCACCTTTTTCCACCAAGGAGGACTTAACTGCATATTTATATACCGTATTTTTCGGACTATAAGACGCACTTTTTTCCCCCAAAATTTATTTCATAATTTTATTATATATTTTTTAAAGCTTTTTTTTTATTTTACTATTTTAAAATAAAATAGTAAAATAAAAAAAAAGCTTTAAAAAATATATAATAAAAATATGAAATAAATAAAAGTTCTAAATCACCTCCTGTCCCTAGAATATATATATAAAAGTAGAAAATCATATATCATAAACCACCGGGTTTTTTTTTTTCAATACAAGGTGATTTAAGAAATAGATATTCCCCAAAATGGTATAACTAAAAAGTACTTCTGGCCCCGCAAAAAAAAACAAACACTCTATGCATCCCCGTACAGCTGCAGGGTCACCTGTCAATGTGGCCTTGCAGCTGTTGCAAAACTACAACTCCCATATATTGGAAGATTATAAAGATAATCTGTTTTCCCTTAGCCCAAACAGCAGCACAAGATGGGGTATTCCTGCCCCTGTGTGCTGTTAGGACAGGTGGAACTTTTAATTAGCTAACAGTTTTTCCCCCTATAAGAGGCCAGAGCGACCTCCTCCCCCCTGTGTTAGTCAAAAAGTATAAAAGGCAATATAACAATACAAACATTACCATAAACAATGGGAGGGAGCCTTGTGCTGCTGTTTGGGCTAAGGGAAAACAGATTATCTTTATAATCTTCCATTCCCCCTACGCCAAACAGCAGCACAAGATGGGGATCTAGCAAGTAAAATCCCAACTAGGGTGGGAGATCTTGGCAAGCAGATGCCAAGACAGAATGTCCGAAGGCTGTGGCCTCTGAGCTGCGCCAGTCCAATCTGCAGTGTCTGGCGAACATCAGATGAAACCTCCAGGAAGCAGCGGAACATATCTGCTCTAAGGAGAGCGAGCGTCTCTCTGACCGGGAAGTTGGTCCAATTCCGGTACTGGTAGGTCTTGAGCGCGAAGAGAGCAAGCGATGGCCTCCCTGATCCATCTTGACAGGGTGGCTTTAGAGGCTTTAACACCTTTGTTATGGCCGTAGGTATTGATGAGCAGGTTCTTCGAAAGGAAGCTGTACAATCCAAATATATGCGCAGATATATGCGACCCTAGGACAAAATCCCTGGATGAACCCAAGTTGAACCCTATCAGGGAAAAAGGTAATGAATGGCTCTGAGGCAGCCGAAGCTTGTAATTCTCCAATCCTTTTGGCAGAGGTAATTGCCAACAAGAAGGTTACCTTGCAGGAGAGATATCTCCAGTCCACTTCTGTTAAGAGTTCAAAGGGGGGAGAACAAAGCCCCTGAAGAACCGCAGCCAAGTCCCATTGCGGGACAGGGGGCTGCATCTGAGGGCGGAGCCTAGAGGCCCCTTTAAGGAATTACTTTAATAGAGGATCTTGTTATAACCAGGTCCCTAGAAGAGCGGAAAGTGCTGAAACATGAACCTTCAGGGTAGCTGGAGTTAGCCCCTTATCCAGGTCACTCTGTAGGAACTCCAAGACCGATTCGATAGCAGAGTTATTAAGCTGCCTATCCGAGATCCTTTGGTAACTCCTGTTAGTTGAATCCGCTCTTGAATGTGCCAACGTTCTTAGAACGGCCTGGGATAATCGTCTATCTCCGTATACGATGCGGTCAACCTCCAGGCCATGAGGTTGAACCTGTCCAGGTCCTGGCAGAGCTGTCAGTTCAGAATTACCAGGTTTTGGAGTTGTGGAAGCCTCCAGTAGGTCCCTTGACTCATTAGGATGAGGTGGGTAAACCATGCCCTTTTTTGGCCAGAACGGCATGATCACTATTGCCGAAGTCTGGTCCTGCCTGAGTTTCGCCAATACCTTCGGAATCATCAGAATAGGAGGAAAAACGTATACCAGTTTGAACCTCCAAGGTATTGACAGGGCATCTACCGCCAAAGGATTGTCTTCCCAGTAGAGGGAGCAAAACCTCGTCACTTTGGCGTTGTACTGGGTGGCCATCAGGTCCACCTCGGGGAGACCCCACATCTCAGTGAGATGATGAAAGATGTCCGGATTTAGGGACTATTCGCCTGTCGTCACCAGGCCTCTGCTTAGCTGATCCGCAAGGATGTTCAGCCCACCTTGAATATGAACCGCTGATAGTTGTGAAAGATTCCTCTCCACCAGGAGAATATTAGATTTGTCACCTGCAGAAGCGAGGGGGGATCTGGTTCCCCCCTTGTTTGCTGATATATCGGACTGCTGTTAAGTTGTCTGTTCTCACTCTCACAGCTTTCCCTTGCAGGTGGGGTGCAAACATTAGAAGCACACGGTGCACCGCAGTGAGCTCTCGCCAGTTGGACAAATGAGCCTTCTCTAAGCTGGTTCCAGGTCCCACGTACCGGGGTCTCCCCCAGAAGCACTCCCCATCTTGTGAGGGAGGCATCTGTGGTCAACAGGGTCCAGGATGTCTGGACCGTGGATTTCCCGTCTCTGAGCTGGGACCACCAAGCCAGTGATCGACGGGTACTGATGGATAACTGGATAGGCTTCTGTAGCCCCGAAGGACTGTGGTTCCCGACTCTCAGGATCTCGCACTGTAAGGGCGCATGTGCCATAAGGCCCACAGAACTGCCTTGATGGCTGCGGACATGAGACCTAGGACCTTCATGGCGGTCCTGATAGTAACCTTCCGGGTTGTGGATAGGTGATGAGCCGCTTGACCAATCTTCTCCTTCCAAGGAGGAGGCAGGGAGATCATCATGCTGAGAGAATCCAAGATAAACCCAGAAATTGAATCGGGGTAGATGGAACCACTACCGACTTCTGCCAGTTTATTAGCCAGCCCAGCTCATTTAGGAAAGCCACAGTGGATTCCAACTGTGTGGCAAGCACCTCCTTTGACCGGGCTTTTAGGAGCCATTTGTCTAGTTATGGGACAATAAGATCCCTTGGAGGCGCAGGGCGGCTACGACCGGGGCCACTACCTTTGTGAAGGTGTGGGGGGCCAAGGATTTGCCGAATGGGAGAGCTGTCTAGATAAAGTTGCTTGATGCCCTGAAGAGGGAGGGTCCTTATGTATTTGTCTGGCTTGAACAAGTTGAAGGACCGATGGATCTTGGATAAGCCGTGATCAGGCGGACATATGATGAGACCAAATAGCCTACCCAGCCGATCTAGATGTGCTCTCCTCAGAGAGGGAGGCATAGGTAGTCAACAGGGTCTGGCGTTAGCTGGACCATGGCCACTCTCCACCAGAGAGGGATGCATCAGTGGTCAACAGGGTCCAGATAAATTGGACCGTGGACTCTACATTCAATTTCATGTTCCTCCTATGGAACGCTTATCTGGATGTGCTCTCCACCAGAGAGGGAGACATAGGTAGTCAACAGGGTCCGGCCTTAGCTGGACCGTGGACACTCTCCACCAGAGAGGGATGCATCAGTGGTCAACAGGGTCCAAATAAATTGGACCGTGGACTCTACATTCAATTTCATGTTCCTCCTATGGAATGCTTATCTGGATGTGCTCTCCACCAGAGAGGGAGACATAGGTAGTCAACAGGGTCCGGCCTTAGCTGGACCGTGGACACTCTCCACCAGAGAGGGATGCATCAGTGGTCAACAGGGTCCAGATAAATTGGACCGTGGACTCTACATTCAATTTCATGTTCCTCCTATGGAACGCTTATCTGGATGTGCTCTCCACCAGAGAGGGAGACATAGGTAGTCAACAGGGTCCGGCCTTAGCTGGACCGTGGACACTCTCCACCAGAGAGGGATGCATCAGTGGTCAACAGGGTCCAGATAAATTGGACCGTGGACTCTACATTCAATTTCATGTTCCTCCTATGGAATGCTTATCTGGATGTGCTCTCCACCAGAGAGGGAGACATAGGTAGTCAACAGGGTCCGGCCTTAGCTGGACCGTGGACATTCTCCACCCGAGAGGGATGCATCAGTGGGCAACAGGGTCCAGGTAAACTGGACCATGAACTCTTCATCCAATTCCACTTTATTCCTATGGAACTTTTCTCTAGATTCGCCCCACTAGTGAGAGAGAGGCGTTTATAGTCAACAGGGTCCAGCGCTAGCTGGACCATGGACATCCCGTCCTTAAGGTGGAACACCACCTGGATGAAAGACAAATTTTGAGGAATAACTAAATTGGCTTGACCCAGACTGCTGAGTTTTTTGTCAGCTGGATGACACAGCCTCCTTCATCCAATTCCTCCTTGCCCGTATGGGAATCTCCTGTAGATGCGCTCTCTACCGGAGAGGGCTGTCTCTGTGGTCAACAGGGTCCAGACTATCTGGACATGGACATCCAGCCCTTAAAATGAAGCCCCTCCAGGCCCCACGGATTGTGATTCCAGGCCTCAGACTTACCTTCTGCAGGCCGCATGCGCTATATGGCCCAAGGGACTGCAACTGCAGACCCTGACATAAGAGCCAGTAACCTTTGGCAGTTAGGATGGAAACCCGCTGTATCACCTATAAATAATGCACTGCTGATATGATCTTTTCCCACTTAGAGGAGGGAGATTTTCAAGCAGACAGAGTCCAGCATGAAGTTTAGAGACTTTCTCCATGTGAATGGACCATGAGAACCACAAGTACCTTATTAACTTTTTTTTTTTTTTTTCCATATCACGAATGCAAAGTGCAACTGGGATTGAACCCAGGATACTGTGGATTCAGGCATACAAGTCTGTAACCCTACAGCTTGAGCCACTAGGGCTTCTATTTCTAAGTAAGACCTCTTATGAAAACTGGGAGAGGGAACCTTACCAGAAATCTCATGTACTCCTTCACCCAGGAGATGACAACAATAAATGAAGGGCTCCTAGCTGGAGGACCCCGTACTGACAGCAGTGCAGACATGCATAACCTTACAACAAATTGCCTTAGAGCATCCACCATCATGTGAGCAATAAGCAAATATGCACCTAATAAATAATGATAGTACATAGGTATCTGAACCCTTCTTTTAGGTTCACAGCATATAGTCCCCGCTTAGGAATTAAATGCACATTGAAAAACCGCAAGAAATACAAAAATTTGGTTGGATCTTACCATAATGGCGGTGAATCAACTTCGATATTGTGAAGTTGACAGAGTGCCCATAGCAATAGAAATTAGTGCTTTTAGTCTCTGCAGTGAACACAGAGGGAAAGCTGAAAGAGGACACGGCTTACCTTACTGCAGGCAGTAAATGAACTGCAGCTGAAAAAGTCAGTAACCTGCACAAGGCAGGTAAGACAAAAGACTGCAGTATAAACCTAGATCTTTCACTCAGAAAGAAGGGAAAGAGAAGAAAGGATCTAAGACACCTTATTCTAAACCATAGAGGAGGCCACAGCCTCCTCCACCTGTCCAGTCGCACAGGACAGAAAAAAACACAGGGGGGAGGAGGTCGCTCTGGCCTCTTATAGGGGGAAAAACTGTTAGCTAATTAAAAGTTCCACCTGTCCTAACAGCACACAGGGGCAGGAATACCCCATCTTGTGCTGCTGTTTGGCGTAAGGGGAATAAATATTTTACCAGTTTTTGCTTCAAATTTTTTTTCCCTATTTTCCTCCTCTAAAACCTAGGTGCGTCTTATAGTCGAGTGCGTCTTATAGTCCGAAAAATACGGTAGTTGCAGGAATCAATTCCAATGATAACTTGCAGGGGGATAAGAATTTTGAACTCCCATTCTGAGTTTGTCATCCACATCACAGATACAAGGTGATATTCAACCATGAGCACAGTACTGAGTTACTGACAGAATACAGGCTGCTGTAAGGAGCCATGAGCTTGTGTATTGTCTCTATTCTGATTCTGACCATGACAGTGTGGCACTTAAAGGGGCTCTATCAGCAAAATCATGCTGATAGAGCCCCACATATGCGTAAATAGCCTTTAAAAAGGCTATTCAGGCACTGTAAAAGTTATATTAAACTACCCCCCGTTTTAAAATAAAACCCTGAAAAAGAATGTGATCTACTTACGGATCGTGCACGCTGGGCGGGCATTCAGGGTGCGCCGTCTTCTTCATCCACGTAGTAGCCGTAGTAGCAGCCGCATGCTACTGCGCAGGCGCCCAGGCCATTTTTTTATATCAGTGTCCGCTCGCGAGCGCCGGAGGAAGACAGGACCGGAGGACATCGGAGGAAGAAGAGACATGGATGAAGAAGAAGACACACCCTGAATGCCCGCCCACAGTGCACAATCCGTAAGTAGATAACATTCTTTTTTAGGGTTTTATTTTAAAACGGGGGGTAGTTTAATATAACTTTTACGGTGCCTGAATAGCCTTTTTAAAGGCTATTCACGCATATGTGGGGCTCTATCAGCATGATTTTGCTGATAGAGCCCCTTTAAAGTCCCTCAAGTCTGCCATAGATGTTAGTCTGTATGGACATGCCAGAAACATGGCCTAAAAGACTGTCTGTCAGTTTGCCACTGAAAGGCAATAATGCTTTAGAACATTAAGGGTGCATTCACACGGAGGAAAATGGCACTAATTCCGCATGGATTCGCACCAAAATCCGTGCCATTTTCCTCCATGTGAATGCACCCTAAGGGGGAGATTTATAAAGAACAACATTTCCAACCTTTCAATTTATGAGGCGGAACACACTCTTCCGGGCAATGCGCTTGCACTGAAATCTACACCAGCTCATAGCTCAGTAAACCGATCTTAAATCTGGTGGGGACGTTGGCTCCATACACGTCACTCAGCACGCCCCCTTTTGGGAAAGTGGTGAAGGTGGCCTAAACATGGAAAAAGCTGCAGCTTTTTTGTGCTAAAACCTGACTTGCACAAAAATATGTGACTTCTTCAATCCTTGTATTCCAGAGAAATGGAATGATACAAGGCACAATAAATCTGCCCCTAAGTATTCCCAAACATTACAAGTGATCAATCACTGTTTCAAGTCCACGTCCTCTAGTGAGACTAATAAAAAATTAAATCAATAAAGTTTCATTAAAAATAGTGTTCCAAAAATAAATAAAGCCATTTTTCATTTGAAATACAATATACTATATTGAATATTTATTGTTCAAAAACAGTGGTAAAAAAAAAAAAAATTGATATATGGCACCATTGCTATTACATCAAAATGTATGATAAAGATAAAATAGTGTTTATACTGCATTGCACTTGGGCTGAAAAAAATGTGCAAAAACAATGATAGAATTGCTGTTTTTACCCATTCCCCTTGTAAAAAAAAAAAGACATAAAAACTAGAGATGAGCAAGTATATTCGATCAAATACCTCCGCCACATAGCTCTTGGTGTAAAAAAGCACCAGGGAAGGTGGGAGGGGCAGTAAAAATTCAATGCCCCTCCCACCTTCCCTGGCGCTTTCTTTACACCAAGAACTATGCGGCGGAGGGTATTCAATCGAATATACTCGCTCATCTCTAATAAAAACATATACTGTATACCCTAAAATGGTGCTAAAAACAAGTCATCTAACAAAATGTTCATATTAAAATTAAAAAGTATATCTTAGAATTTTGCACCACAAAAATGATTCCCAAAACAATTAAAAACTAAACTATATACTTGCATATACAAATACTATATACAATTTACATTTCCTGTCAATCAGGTTAGAACTGTAAGAACAATGGCGATCTGATTTCTGGGATTCCCACCTCCATCAAATTATGATAACCTGTTCCCTGTTTTGGGCTGAACAGAAGGAAAACATTCACGGTTCGCTGTAGACTTAGGGGCTGTTCACACTACTGCCACTGTGCACCCTAGGGTTTCTATCCTAAACTTCGGGGAAACTGGACAGGGGATGGCTTTAAAAACCATTCATTTGAATGGATTTTTAAAGGTAACCGCCAGTGTCCGTACGCAGGCTCTCCACCTAGAAACAGGGTTTGTTTTTTTTGCATGGACACAAAGTCCTGAATTTATGACTTTGCACAGCATGGAAAACGGCAGCGTTCCCATAGGTATAAATGACATTGACAACAGTTTTTGGAATTGCAGCATGTCCACTGTGGATATTTTTTTGCATTGTGTGGATGGGATTAGCCAGGACATGCCATAGTCCTGGAAAACTCCTTAAAGAATCAATAAGAGACTTGTAATGACTTGTACGAAGAGGATATCTCTGTTGACAGACTCCTTTAAGAAATATATGTCAGAATATCTTACACAGGCTCCAGTGTACTCTCCATTTCACATTCATAGCACATGAATTTTTAAGATCTTCTCTACAACAAAGTTGAATTTCAATTCTGGTTAAGACTGTTCAGACGTGTGACGTCAGCATACACAGTGCACAATTGTGTTTCTAGAGAAGTCTTTTTGTATTTGTCATGCATAAACAGATTTATGGGTCAGCAGACCTTGAGCTTATTTAATGCCTGGATATTTCTCATCTGAATTTCTGGCTCATCTAGAAATCCAGGCTTCGGTCTGAATAATTAGAAATTGTCTCCATTCAGTCATGCAGACTTGGCTAATAGGCCAGACATTGTACCGGAATCCTATATTTATCTTTAGGAAGAAACATAAAAACTTAGAGGAGGAAAAGGCAAAGTACTGTATCTGCAGTGTAAATGCATTGTCACAGTCATAAACATCACGCGTTGGTGTCATTGAAATAAACATGCCATGTGCTCCGGACAATGGATAATAAAGCTCATTATTCTGCATCACAAGTTGTCTGAAGAACTGCTCCTATTCCACAGGACAAGTATTCAAGGGTCTCTGGTAATCTGTTGCTGCACTATAGAAATAATATAGCAAATTATATAAAATTATGATGATGAATGCTTATGAAGTCTAGACATACAGGACCTGAATGGAGTTCTAGGAATGGTGGTGAGCATGATCCTGAGGCTTTCTGATCATTTATAGAATATTTATTGTAGGATTCCGATTCTATTTGTACTTTAGATTCTATCTGGACTGTTCTCTTATAGAGATTACCGTGCTATGTACAGTACAGACCAAAAGTTTGGACACACCATATCATTCAAAGAGTTTTCTGTATTTTAATGACTATGAAAATTGTAGATTCACACTGAAGGCATCAAAACTATGAATTAACACATGTGGAATTGTATGCTTAACAAAAAGTGTGAAACAACTGAAAATATGTCTTATATTCTAGGTTCTTCAAAGTAGCCACCTTCTGCTTTGATTACTGCTTTGCACACTCTTGGCATTCTCTTGATGAGCTTCAAGAGGTAGTCACCTGAAATGGTCTTCCAACAGTCTTGAAGGAGTTCCCAGAGATGCTTTGCACTTGATGACCCTTTTGCCTTCACTTTGCGGTCCATCTCATCCCAAACCATCTCGATTGGGTTCAGGTCTGGTGACTGTGGAGGCCAGGTCATCTGGCGTAGCACCCCATCACTCTCCTTCTTGGTCGAATAGCCCTTACACAGCCTGGAGGTGTGTTTGGGGTCATTGTCCTGTTGAAAAATTAATGATTGTCCAACTAAGCGCAAACCAGATGGAATAGCATGCCACTGCAAGATGCTGTGGTAGCCATGCTGGTTCAGTATGTCTTCAATTTTGAATAAATCCCCAAGAGTGTCACCAGCAAAGCACCCCCACACCATCACACCTCCTCCTCCATGCTTCACGGTGGGAACCAGGCATGTAGAGTCCATCCGTTCACCTTTTCTGCGTCGCGCAAAGACATGGTAGTTGGAACCAAAGATCTCAAATTTGGACTCATCAGACCAAAGCACAGATTTCCATTGGTCTAATGTCCATTCCTTGTGTTCTTTAGCCCAAACAAGTCTCTTCTGCTTGTTGCCTGTCTTCAGCAGTGATTTTCTAGCAGCTATTTTACCATGAAGGCCTGCTGCACAAAGTCTCCTCTTAACAGTTGTTGTAGAGATGTGTCTGCTGCTAGAACTCTGTATGGCATTGAGCTGCTGTTAACCTGTGATTTCTGAGGCTGGTGACACAGATGAAATTATCCTCCGCAGCAGAGGTGACTCTTGGTCTTCCTTAACTGGGGCGGTCCTCATGTGAGCCAGTTTATTTGTAGCGCTTGATGGTTTGTGCAACTTCAGTTGGGGACACTTTCAAAGTTTTCCCAATTTTTCAGACTGACTGACCTTCATTTCTAAAAGTAATGATGGCCACTCATTTTTATTTAATTAGCTGCTTTTTTCTTGCCATAATACAAATTCTAACAGTCTATTCAGTAGGTCTATCAGCTGTGTATCCACCTGACTTCTGCACAACACAACTGATGGTCCCAACCCCATTTATAAGGCAAGAAATCCCACTTATTAAACCTGACAGGGCACACGTGTGAAGTGAAAACCATTTCTGGTGACTACCTCTTGAAGCTCATCAAGAGAATGCCAAGAGTGTGCAAAGCAGTAATCAAAGTAAAAGGAGGCTACTTTGAAGAACCTAGAATATAAGACTAGAGATGAGCGAACAGTAAAATACTGATATTCGTTATTCGTTTCGAATAGCCGCTCAATATTCAACTATTCGAACGAATATCGAACCCCATTATAGTCTATGGAAAAAAATGCTTAGTTTCAGGGGAACCCACCATTTGACTCAGGAGGGTCACCAAGTCCACTATGACACCCCAGGAAATTATGCCAACACCACTGCAATGCAACTGGGACAGCAGGGGAAGCATGTCTGGGGGCATCTAACAAGCCCGAGTCACAGTTTTACCCCACCATCACAGCCTATCAACTACACACTTTCCATACTCCAAAAAATCTCTGTCAAAGTGGGAAAATACCTGGAAACCTTCTTTCCTCCCCAATTGGATGGACAGAAACCCAAATTTAAAGCTAAAGAACCATTAACAAGCACCCCTTAAAGTCACGTTGCCCATGACAACCACAGGCCCTTCAGGTGACTTCAGCCTTTTACCTGCAGAGTTTTAGGCCTTTTAACTTAGTTCAGCCTTGTACCAGCAGAGATTTGTTGGTCCTTTGGGTAAGTTGAGCCTGTAAAACAGCAGAGATTTAGTTTTTGGCCCTTGGAGTGAGTAGAGCCTTGCACCGGCAGTGTTTTTTGCCCTTGGAGTGAGTAGAGCCTTTAACCAGCAGAGTTTGGGGGAATCAGGGTGGATTGAGACTCTAACCAGCAGAGTTTGGGGGAATCATGGTGGAGTGAGCCTAGTAGGAGCATAATTGTACAACGCTGATGGTGCAGGAGGAGGAGAAGGAATTGTAGAGGGTGAGCACACACATGAAGCTTCATGTCGGGGTGCTTGACACAGGTGGACATGAAAATGATTGGTCTATCCAGTGGCTGTTCATTTTTATGAGCGTCAGCCGGTCAGCACTGTCAGCCGGCTGTGCTTATCCGTAATAATGCCACCGGCTGCGCTAAAGACCCTTTCCGAAAGCACGCTGGCGGCAGGAAAGGACCTCCAATGCATACAGCGCAAGTTCCAGCCACAAATCCAACTTAGAGACCAAAATAAGTATAGGGCGCAGAGGGATCAGAGAGGACAGTGCTGGGGTCGGCCAGGTACTCCCGCAACATGCACCTATACTTGTCCCTCCTGGTGACACTAGGCCCCTCAGTGGTGGTACTTTGGCCACGGGGTGCCATTAACGTGTCCCAGACCTTGGAGAGTGTGCCCCTGCCGGGTGTGGACCGGATGGCAGTTGTTAGCCTGTTGGAGCAACTCTCCTCTCTGCCGCCAACGAGAGTTGATGGAAACATCTCCATCATATTCTGCACCAGTTGCTGGGAAGATTGGGCATGTTGTGAGGAAGGAGGACCAGACTGTTGGGTAGGAGGAGGAGTTGAGGTAGAGGCTGACTGGCTGGTGGAGAATGTGCTGGAAGGATTGTCCGCCAGCCATTGTAACACCTCTTCCTGGTGCTCAGGCCTGGTTAGGGTTGTACCCTGCACCCTACTTAATGTGGCCATCAAGCCAGGGACTGTGGGGAAGCGCAATGCTTGCTACCGCAGAGCAGTAGGCACAGTAGACGCTGTTGGTTGAGCGCAACCTTGCTCCACATCTGCATTTCCACGCCCCTGTCCTCATTTTTGATGTATAGTAATGCCCTTTTTATGGTCTACAGACCGCTAATAAAAACAGTTTTTCATGTATATAGCAAGAAGTAATTGATGTGGATTCCTGCTATTTTTTGGGGGGACACCCCTGAGAAAAGCTGGTTGGAACATATATAGCAAGAAGTAACTGCTGTGGATTCCTGCTTTTTTTTGGGGGGACACCCCTAATAAAAGCTGTTTTTCACGTATATAGCAAGAAGTAACTGCTGTGGATTCCTGCTATTTTTTTGGGGGGGACACCCCTGAGAAAAGCTGATTTTCACGTATATAGCAAGAAGTAACTGCTGTGGATTTCTGCTTTTTTTTTGGGGGGGGGGACACCCCTAAGAAAAGCTGGTTGGAACGTATATAGCAAGAAGTAACTGCTGTGGATTCCTGCTATTTTGTGGGGGGACACCCCTAATAAAAGCTGGTTGGAATGTATATAGCAAGAAGTAACTGCTGTGGATTCCTGCTATTTTTTGTGGGGACACCCCTAACAAAAGCTGGTTTGCACGTATATAGCAGGAGGTAACTGCTCTGTATCCCTGTTTTCCACCATCCGTTGAAAGCTGGACTCCTGCCCCTGCAGTGTATAGCTCTGAGAAGAGCTGTTGTTGTTCTTCGGTTTTTCCCTGCCTATCTGAAGCTTATCGCTATCTAGCCCTCAGCAGATATGTTTCTCTTTCTATCTCTGACCACAAATCTGACGAATATGGCGGCGGCCGTTCTTATAAATGGGAGGTCACATGTTTTTGGCAGCCAATGGTTTTTTTAAAAAATTTTTTCGATACCTCCATTGACATAGTTCCTGTCCCGCCTCCATTGACGTAGTTCCTATCCCACCTCCCCTGCACAGTTATTGGTGCAAAAAATGCACCAGGGAAGGTGAGAGTGGATATGAATTTTTACTGCGTATGCTGCGTGGTATTCGATTGGGAATGAATACCTCGAACGGCCTGATATTCGATCGAATACCTATTTGATCGAATGGTGTTCGCTCATCTCTATATAAGACATATTTTCAGTTGTGTCACACTTTTTTGTTAAGTATATAATTCCACATGTGATAATTCATAGTTTTGATGCCTTCAGTGTGAATCTACAATTTTCATAGTCATGAAAATACTGTACAGAAAACTCTTTGAATGAGAAGGTGTGTCCAAACTTTTGGTCTGTACTGTACATATAAACTGGATGTAGAATAACTTCTCTCTGTGAAGTTACTATTAAATTGTCCATAGTTAGCAGAATGATACTATCTAGTAAGGTCAGTTCTGCTATCAGTTTTGATCCCACTCGGTATACTGCTGACTCAACATAAAAAGTCTTGTGGATGCTGAATACATTAACATCTCTCTATGTACAATTGAGAATATTATGTGGGCTTTTTCTATTAATTCAAAGACACATTTAATGCTTTGATATCTGAGAGACAAGAGTACAAAATGACCATAACTTCTTATCAAAGCTGGCGAAATGATTAAGTATGGAACCTTGGAGACTGAGGTCAAAGTAAGCAGATAAAAGGGAATAGATCATCCTAAATTCCTGTGCTTCTATGGTCTCGTGAAGTGAGAAAATAATATAGACACTGTTTCTTGCATTACATATGTATGTGCTCTTAAAGAGACCAATCCACTGGAGAATCAGATGTGAGTTTATGTATGATCCAGACTGAAAGTTCTTGGAAGGGGTGGAATTGATCTGCTCTTCCTCTATGGAGTTGGAAGATGTGAGAAGAGAAGCAAAATGCCTGAGCCAGATCCCCGAGTTAGGCTGCACGTCTTATGTTATTCTGCAGTCAGGAGATAAGATAAGATAAGATAATCCTTTAATAGTCCCACATTGGGGAAATTTCAGAATTCAGATGGGATCCCTGCTCACCTTGTGGAAAAGAAAGTGTGCTTGATCAACATATGTAAAACATAGTAAAACAAAGATAACCTTACATAGGCCTCATAGCGATGATCCTGCTGGTAATCTCAGGTCAGATAGGGCAACTTTGAGAAACTAAAGTTTGCAGTCTGAAAACTTGTACAAAATTTGTGGATTTTAAGACAGTTTTGCACATTAATTGAAAGAGTGCATAAGCAAGGGCGATGCAGGCTGTCTATAGGAGAACCATGAACCAGCTCATCCCCAGGCTTCAGTGGATTCTCCAAAAGAACTGTCCATCCAATATATAGATTCTGTTAATGTTATCCTATTTTATCTCTAGTAAACCCAGTGAGTTACCTTTTTCTCCAAGAAAACTGTCTCCTGAGTCTTATTCTAGAATAACCATCATGGGCACCCAAACGTGCCCCAGAGGAAAACACATACTACCATCAATCACCTTGCAGGCCCTCTAGGAGGAGAGCTAGAGGATGTGGTCGAGATTTTTGGCACTACTACCACAGTGACTACTTTTCCCGCACACCTTTACGTAACAGGCCGCTGCACAGAATGCCTTCTGCGCCATTTGCAAATAAAGGAAATGAACAACCTGAACCAAATGGGGAAAGACCTCTGGCTAATGCTGCATGGTCCATTGCACAACCTACCTAACTCAATAGCGTCAACATAAAGCTGGTTGTAGCCATAATATGCTTTCTTTATGCTATTTCTATATGTTTGATGCATTACACATAGTATAATCTCATAATTTTTAATGCAAATCTTCTCAAAATCTCTGACTTTCCTAAGGATTTCTAGCATTTCCCAGATTAGGAAACAATAACAATTTTAACTAGCATAACGCAATGTAGATACATATTGCAAAGCAGATACATAGTAATATTGCACTTGTGTCTATTCTTTCAAGTTTAGAGAGTGGAGATTTATAATTCTGGTTCAGTTCAAAATCACTGGATTATAGTTGCCAGCAAATTCACTTGTGACACATGGAATTGTTTATATTGTTTTCAATGCTACTAAGTGAATCCATTTGAGATAAATAACTTATTCAGTGTATGGCAACAGTAAGAAAGGATTTGATTTCTCATAAACAACTTTAATCGTGTCTTTAGCTTATTCCTTTCCCACCTAAAGCTAAGGCCCCATGTAGCAGGCTGTGGGAAAAATAGTGCGGGAAAAATTGCAGCGGCAACAAATTTTTCCAGCAGTGCTTTTCACAGAAAGAGTTTCTGCTTCCATTATACCTATAGGGAAACCACCAGTGTCTCCTTAGCTATAATTGGCATGGTGTATATTTTTCACAATGCATGGATGGGAGTTACAAGAACCTCATCCACTTTGCTGGGACTGTAGAAAGTTGTAGTTTTCCTGGCCTAGAGAAGCAATCCAGTATTTTTTTTGCTCCATCCCTGTATGTAGTGCAATGTTACTGGGCACTATAGGGGCACATCACCGCTGTGGCCAAGTACCAGAAACCAACAGGGAGAACCAAAGTTGAGGTGGTAGAACAGTAGAGAAATAAATGAGTAAATAATACTTCTGTTATGTTTTATCACATTTCCCTACTTGGGCTTTAGAAACCCCTTTAAGCTAAGGCCCCACGTTACGGATACGCCGCTTTTTTTTTTTTTGTTATATAACACAAATATATAGGGCACAATTTAGAGGTAGAAAAATTGAATTGTAGCTAAACTTTTGCCAAAAAAAGGCAATACTACCACAATAAACGTTAAAAATATTAGTAGTTTTTATTTAATCACAAAGGATAAAATCTAGAAAGACACATAGTAGTAATAAATAGAGGGAAAAGGACATCCAAATGATAATACAGGTAGGGCAAGGTTACATGTGATACAAAAAAATTACATACAGGTCCAATATCTATGAAGAATGTCCAATGTTGACATATTTAAGACATGTATTTCTTAAAAAGATAATAATCATGTGAAAAATACATAATAAGTGCGTAAACACTAAATTAAGAGTGTAATGCAATGATTTCTATTGTAAGTGTATAAACACACAATTAAAGTGCAAATGGTTTGATACCTAAAAGAAATACAAATGCCACTATATACTGTATATCACCTTTAAAAGAGAAGAACATGAGCCCTTAAGTGCAATATAAGCATGCCATATCAATGCCCTTACCATGAAAAGACGTGCCCCGACGTGTGTTTCACCAGTTCTGGCTTCATCAGAAACGCCAGGACCGCAATAGTTTAGCTATCACACTTCTTTTGTTGCAGATTTTGTTGCGGTTTTTTGAACCAAAACCAATAATAGATACAAAAGGAATGGGAAATATATAGCAAGTTTCTTATACTTGTACCTTCTGCTCAATACACTCCTGGCTTTGGCTCAAAAAACCGCAGCAAAATCCGCAACAAAAAAAGCTGCGTTTCCACAACGTGGGACCTCAGCCTTAAACAGCACCAAAATATATATATATATATATATATATATATATATATATATACAGTTCCCGGGGCAAGTGTGTGTAAATGGGTAAAGTAAGAGCAAGATTTACATTAATATTAAGAAACCTACAGTATATAAAATCTTGGTAAGAATACCTGAGGTCACCATAAACTGAAGACATAGATATTGCTCAACAAAACTGCAGCCATAGACAAAAATGTCAAAGACAATTATAGGGTTAAATATCTTGTCCATGACCAGGCAGCAAAAAGTTCTCCACTATCTGCGATTTACACATGAAAAACTACAGCGCTCCTAACTGTTCGGGCAATCATCTGAACTATAAAGCATTGCGGGAACAAACTCTCTTTACTTCAGAGGATTTAGAACTGAAAAAGGTGAAGTTAAGGTGACCAGATAACTTCAGATCATAAACGCAAGGTCCTAGGCAGTACTATTAGCAATCTCACTGCAAGCGAAACTTCCTCGAGCTTTATGTCTATATACTGCACAGCCACATTTGCACATTTTATTCCCTTTTTAAGATTTTCTCCTCCGCATTAATAAAACATTACTATTTCCAGTTACATAATAATGCGACTTAAAACACAGACATGCAGCTATGTTAATACAAGATGGCTGCAAACTCAAAGGAAACACAGCTAAATAAACACAAATGAGCTCAGTACAACTGTTCTAGCAAGAAAAGTCTAATGTCTGTAAATCTGTATGATAAAAAATACACAATAAAAGAAGCTACTAAGGAAGAGCTCTATTCTGAGAGTCCATCATCACCTTGTGGAAAAGGTCCAGCAGTTAGTCGACAAAAAAGCAACCACTTGTCAACTTGTCGTATCTCACAAAAATTATTATTATTAGCTACACACCACCCCATGTAAACAGGGCATGGGCTGCCAACTGTGGGCAAACTGTATGGGGACCAAAAGATTGTATTAACATTAGTTCATTTGCATCACCACGTGGATGCCCTTATGACACGTATCATTGGACTTGTTTGTCTGTCAATCATCTCTCAGCCTAGGCAAAAATTACACCATGTTATAGAACCCTAAAATATCCTTACTAACTGTAAAGTTGTGGGCCTTAACAAGATCTGGTCAATGCTTGTATTGTAAAGGGTTAAAAAGCTGCTGTATCCCACCAAATACAGTCACCTATCAGAGTGAATTCAAAGGAAAGGTGTTTAATAGAGATGGGCGAACAGCGTTCGATCGAGTACATGTTCGATTGGATATCAGGCTGTTCGAGAGGTTCGATTCGAGTCGAACACCAGATGGTAAACTCACAAAAAAATTTGATTCCCCTCCCACCTTCCCTGGTGCTTTTTTTGCACCAATAACTGCGCAGGGGAGGTGGGACAGAAACTAGGACAACTGAGGCATCGAAAAAAAATCGGAAAAAGGCATTGGCTGGCTAATTCAGGTGACCTCCAATTTATACAAATAGTGGATTTAATATCCGGTTCATATGAGACTGTGAACTATGTGACTGTGAGACAGGGATAGATGTACAGGCAGGGTTAGCTAGGGATTACCTTTATTTAGGTGGGAATGTTACTCACCCAGCTCTTTGGGGCTCTATCTGGTTGAGATCCCTGTCAGCTTGTGATACGCGCAAGCTGACTTTTTCCCATAGGAATGCATTGAGTACAGCATTCGGCCAATCAATGCTCGTCTGTGAGGAGGCGGAGTCTAATATCGGACCAGAATGGAGACTGCTGTGGATCGATCTTAGACTCCGCCTCCTCCAGCAGAACATACAGAGTACAGCATTCGGCCAATCAATGCTTGTCAATGAATTCCTATGCCGAGACGTAGCAGTGCTGGCTGTGCGCTTAGGACTGCTACACCGGAGATGAAGCAGAGCTGAGTGTGTGCTGAACCCTGCTGCACACTCAGCTCTGGTTCTGCCGGTGGAGGTGGAGTCTAAGATCGGTCCACAGTAGTCTCCATTCTGGTCCGATATTAGACTCCGCCTCCTCACAGCTCCAGCAGAGTCAGCGTTAATTGGCCAAATGCTGTACTCTGTATGGCATTTGGCCAATGAATGCTGGTCAATGCATTCCTATGGGAAAAAGTCAGCTTCCGCATATCGCAAGCTGACAGGGATCCCGACATAATACAGTGACTTGGGCTTGTTAGATGCCCCCAGACATGCTTCCCCTGCTGTCCCAGTTGCATTCCAGGTTGTTGGCATCATTTCCTGGGGTGTCATAGTGGACTTGGTGACTCTCCTGAGTCGAATAGTGGTTTCCCCCTAAACTAGTATTTATTCCCCATAGACTATAATGGGGTTCTATGTTCAATCGAACAGTCGAGTATTGAGTGGCTACTCGAATCAAACTTCGAACATTTCACTGTTCTCTCATCTCTAGTGTTTAACCCTTTGTTTACTTGTAGGAATGAAGAATAAGATTTGGCCATCCACAGATATAAGCTATTATTGTACAAAAGATATGCAGAATTTTGTTTAGTGTGAACAATTTCCCACGTCTACTTGACTTAATGCACAGTAGTATTTTGGAATTTGGGGGATTTTTCTTTATTTTGGACGAGGTGTATTCTGGAGTCATTTCTAAAGGCATCAGGTTTGTTTCTAATGTTGTCTTTACTAATTGCAGGCTGAGATATATATATATTTCAGCAGAGCTCGAGGACAAACGTTTCTAATACATTTCTTGATTCTTTTATACCTGCGTTTTCTTTTATGAAGCCAAACTAGTACCATAATGGTTTTCTGCTAATATTAAATGTAACACCCGCTTTGGCCACACCCCCGGGTAGCGGGGCGTTCGGATAAGTATTAGTTGCCGTTCTACCTTGCTTAGCGCAGTGCCTCCACCCTTGTCGGTGATATTCTGGTGCTTCCGGGTTGACAATACCTTTCTTCAGATCTCTGCCCGGGGCTTGACAAGGGAAAGCCCCGCCCACACCAACACGCCAGAGAGGATTGTGGTATAAACAAATAAACCTTTATATGGAACTTAATAAAAGTAATGGTGAAGTACAATATGCAATAACATTCACAGCATCAGTAAGAGGTGATACTTTAAACGATAAACCTATCTAGAAAATGGCAGGTCTATATGGCAAAGCCCTAGGACAATGTATAACAATCACAACGCTCAGTCTTAATACAAGGCCTGTTGCCGCGGTTCTGGAAAGAATCTTCTTTCGTTGGTGCACATTAAATATGTCAGAAATGAACAATGCTCCTCTAATTCCTAGCAGGGTAATATTCCTTAGTCCAGGAGATTTGGTACACTGCAAAAAATCCAGTAATGTCTACAATCATCTATCAGCAGCAGCAGGCTCTATCCCTTACAATAGGACATGGCAGCACAGCAGGTGCCTGGATGCATCAAGTCTCTTTTACTCCTTCTGCAGGGCTCCAGCATTAAACAGTTATACTAGCCAAGACCAAGTTACTCCTGGATCATAGGATGCAGTCTAAATAAGAATGCTGGTGATAGGTACACTTACAGTCCCAGAGGGATTAACGCCGTCCTGTCCAACAGGCTGCCAAAGGGTTAAGTCTGGAAGAACGTTCCGGTGTAGCAGGGAGGCGCCTCCGTCGGTTGTGGAGGGTATGGATACCCTGTCTATTCGGCAAATCGTTCTGTTGAGCCGGTAACCTTTTCTCTGAAGGAATTAAATCCTCTTTCCATTTGCTTTCAGCCTCTGGGAGCTCAGGAGATCTTACTCTTGCATCCACCTGTGATCCCTCTCTCCTGCAGACTGCCTGAGCACATGGTCTCCCCTGCCAAACAGCCCCTCCCATCCTCCAAGGATTTGATAAACAATCACAATTGCTTTCATGCTGCATGCACAATGTTTGCAAACTGTTAACCCCTCGTTGCCTTGAACTGCACACAGGGGTTACATAAAAGTTAAATTGAGGAAATGGTTCCACTACCTGTATTCAATAGAGTGGACAGGGGGCATCATTTGTGGAGGAAGGTTTTAGGACATCTTTTATATACATATTGAATTACTTTGTGTGTTATGGCATATCACGCTATGTCATCATGGTTAGCACAGTAATAGATGTGTTATTGGTTAGAGCAAATTAAAGTGGTAAAATCGGGTGTGGAAAGGGTTGAAAATGACTTGTTAATGCTTCTTCACTACAATTAGCTCTTTGTTATCTATGTTAGTTGTGTTGTGAACTTTATAAAATGTCTGATACAAAGGGTACAAGGTCAAATTCCAACCCAGTGACCATCAGGCTTCTAGAAAGTTGTATACATTAAGAATGGGTGCTGGATGGATCACTGTAAAACATTGGGTTATGCTATGCCAGCCAGCCCATTCATTCCGGGTGTCTGCTTGGTCCCCATTATTTGTGCTTTGCCTGTATACCTTGGGATGTCAGCTAGCTTACATTGGGTTCACCCGGGGCTTGTAAATGTGTTTCTATTCTAATTTATGGTCTTTGTACTTGCTTGCTTATTTTCTATCCTTTTATTAAATCAATTGACAGAATGAACATTACTAATAACTGGCTAGTATAGAAGTCTCCATAGCTTGGAGCTACATCTCCTGTAGCCCTGCGGGTGTGAGTGATACATATATATCTATAGAAGCTTTCATTATGATAGCTGGCTGGAGAGGCCCTGCAACTAATGCTGGGACCTGTACTAAATGTCATGGTGTAGACTAAGCCCCTCTGTTCCTACAATGACCGGGTGCTCGGTTAGTTACTGTCCCAGGGGTTTGGAGCACAGAATGTAGATTGACTGGTTTCTGACTGTCTCAATATGACAGAACATATAGCATTCATGATGAATGTTTTTCTGCACATATCTGTTGCTTATTACATGGAACACATGGAAAATTCAGCTTGTATTTATATCTAGAGATTATTAGCACACTGAATTAGATAAATCACATTTACTATATATACATCCCTAGCTTGTTCCCTGAAGAGTATACAGAAATAGAGCAAAGTCCCCTAAACGGTGGAAGCAGATGGTAGCTCAGTCTCTTGTCATTATCAGCCATTACCACTGATAATATCTGCTATCTGTCTCACTGCCTTCAACTTTTTGTGTTAAATTCTCAGTGGCATTTCCAGGCCATTCATTCCATGCCAGCCACGTCAGTGCATCACAGTCACAATCTATCAGCCATATATTTCAGTCATCCATTGTGCAAATATTACATTAACATTACGTCTAGTAACTATCTTCAGCAATATTTGTCTACATGTGACACATAAAATGCATTTATCTGTTTAATAAAATGCCATTTTCAATAGAAAATATCCTTGATTGAAGAGAAAAGATCAAGGATGAAAGACACGATCACGACAGCGAGAGTAAATATTTCGTCTCTATACCTTGCCATCTGGTTTTAACTTCACAGGCTCGAGACAGTCTCATAAAGAAAACATGCCGAAGAAAACAGATGCCACCCTTAACGTGATCATTTTATCTTCTCTTATTGCACCAGTCTGTGCAGTTTGCTTCTTGATTCAGGATCATTACGTGAAGCTAACCTTTGTTTGCACATGACAATTTAACAGGCACGCTAAACAATAAGACTTGCCACTTAATATCAATGTACTTTAGATGGGTGATATAAAACCGAATTGCGATTTCAAGGAGATTGCTGCAACAACTTGTATAAGGTATGGCAAGAAATTAAAGGAAAAAGGGTAATATAAGAATGAGGACAGGAGATGATCTGGCCTGCAACTAACCCCCTGAGACAGTGGCGTAACTAGGAATGGCGGGGCCCCGTGGTGAACTTTTGACATGGGGCCCCCCCGACACCGAAGATCTCGACCGAGTCCCTCCTACGCATTCCTGCGCGCTCTATCATGTTCCATAGTGGCCCCTGCACACAGTATTATACCCAATAGTGGCCCCTGCACACAGTATTATGCCCCATAGTGGCCCCATTACACAGTATTATGTCCCATAGTGGCCCCTGCACACAGTATTATACCCAATAGTGGCCCCTGCACACAGTATTATACCCAATAGTGGCCACTGCACACAGTATTATGTCCCTTAGTGGCCCCTACAGGACTAAATACTGTCACGTCACCCGCTGACCGCTATACCAGGACAAATTGTGGATAAAAAATCTGGCCCTGTGCATTACAATTTAGTAACTCCATGTGCCTCATATTAATAGCAGTTAACCCCATCATCTCCCTCACATTAACCCCTGTAAGCCTCACCATAAGAGTTACTGATATGTGAGAGACATGGAGGTAATAATAAAGTATCTTCATTACTATTACCCCCATATGTCTCACATATCAGTAACTCTTATGGTGAGGCAAACAGGGGTTAATGTGAGGGAGATGATGGGGTTAACTGCTATTAATATGAGGCACATGAAGTTACTAAAACACAAGTAATCACCCCATATGCCTGACATTAATAAGTGACCCCAGTACGTACCTGTGTAGCTTTAGTTTCATTTTCCTTCTTCCTTTCTTCCTCCAGTGCAGACGGCAGGAGCTCGGCAGGGATAAGCCCCGCCTCCTCCTCTCATTGGTGGGCAGAGGACAGCAGAGAAAGGGAGGGGGAGAGAGGGGGAGAGAGGGGGAGCGTGCTGAAGTGCTGACAGGAGCCAGAGCTGCAGCTCCTGTGTCTCAGCCGTTGCTGCAGCTTCGGGGCCCCCTGTTGGTGGAAAGTATTCCACCAACAGGGGGCCCCGATCATTATACTCGGGGGTCCGAAAAGACCTCCGAGTATAATGATAGCAGCGGTAGCAGCTGTCACCGGGCCTCTAATGTCCCGGGCCCTGTGGCAGCTGCTACCGCTGCTATGGTGGTAGTTACGCCACTGCCCTGAGATATACAACAGCAGCATAGCGGAAGAGACTTATCATATCTCATTCACATGCTGCAACTTAAAACCTGTAGTGCAAAGTCACCTGTGCTGAAGTTTTCAGACCTAGGAGATTACAATTTAGCCATTGCTTTACACCTTTGCGGGAGGCTCACAGATATTCTTACAAAAGCAAAAATCACACAATTTTTAGTGGTTTTGCTACCACATCTTCTAGAAAAATGATTTCCTGAATTTCGTAGATGGATCTTCAGCAGCCAATTGTAATGCTATGAGCTCAATAGTATATCATCATCTTCATTGTCCTTTGCTCTCATCCATGCCCAGGACTGATCTGGTCCAGTAAATTACTAAAAGGATCTTCTACTGGGCTCTGACACAATAATGGACCCCTAACATCACTGGGTCAGCATAAAATAAACCTATTTGAAGCTATCTTCGGTGCAATTTACTTGACTTGATTCAGATAGAGTCTTGGTGATATGTCCTATATGTACAATAATAACTAAGATCATGAAAAGATTAAAACATAGACAGAGAATGAGACCTCACAATAATCTCCTTTATGATGACACGCTTCTTGCCTGTTTTTCCAATATAAATGACAATGGGCAGGAAAAGTTTGTAACAAGACTCTTTGAATGACTTATCTTTCTATATATCATATGGCAATGTTACTGCATGTATTATAGATTATTGATATTGATTATTAATCTGGAGATATGACACTATACATTCCTTGACACCTTTGGCCATTCACAAATGCATATACAGTACCAAATTTACTTTGTGATAGGACTGTCTGCTGTTTAAGGACTTTCTTCACCTAGGAAGTATTCAGTATACCAACCTAGTCTTGTATCTAAATACCTTTGTCAAGACAGGGTAACTTGGTTGACTGCCTTGACACCCAGCACGCTCTATCATCTCCTGCCTAGCTGTATCCCTGACATTTGATTTATTACATTAATCCTAAAATGTTGATTATTTGCCTTTCATTATATCGAACATAATGTAATGCATACCTCTAGTTATAAACAACATCTCATAAATGAATGGTACACGTTAGTATAAAAAGACTCTGTAATATATCTATATTGCATATTGAAGACCTATGTTTTCTTCTCCATTTTTCAGGCTAACTTTCTACATATTAGCCTTTGAAGAGAGGAAAGGGATAGAAAAGACACCTAATATAAAATTGATGCTCCTATACTCTATACACTTTTAACACTGCTATATTTGTAGATAAGAGGCTGCTAGTACACAGAATGAGGAAATGTATCAATTAGATAGGAGCAGGAGAATTCTGTTCAGCCCCTCCCTTCTCTATAGAGCTCTATGTATGAGGCTGAATATGGAGATAAATGTAAACTAGCAGCTAAATTGAAGATGAGATGCTGGAGATCAATTTAATAAGTGGTCGGGAAAATAGATCTTCATAAGATATAATGCAAATTTTCTTATATTCACATACACTATTCGTTTATGAAAAACAGTTTATAACTGGAGATACACTTTCCCTTTAAAAAGTGGGTGTCTAGATCAGGTTTCATGTGGTAGACTTTTTGATGTGTTAAGTTTCCCACATACCTTTTTAGTTGCTGGATATTACAATATGTGCAGATCATTTGACTGGTATGTGGTTCTTGGTAAGAGGGGCCAAGGTTGGTTTGTCCCATAGCTAATGGGTAGACAGACATTGTACAAGACTCCACTCTGCAGGGGAAATGCACTGCATGCAAACAAGAGGTGAAAGAAGCAGGGGAATAAGCGAGCACCAAACTCTGGCACCATAATTGGCAACCTGTTTGAGATAGATGATAGATAGATAGATAGATAGATAGATAGATAGATAGATAGATAGCTTGAGAAAGGTTCCAGTTTCCAGTCCAGGAACCAAAACGTCGCATCTGGAATAAAACACTGAAATTCTTTCGAATACTTTGGAGTTCTGCTAGTTTTTGCCTAGATAGATAGATAGATAGATAGATAGATAGAGATAGATAGATACAAAAGACAGAAAGTCAGACAGCATCTCCAAAGAAGACATTCAAACATAAAAAAATACAGCAGCAGTTTGTAGAAGGTGCCAAGACATATTAAAACAATATATGAAGGGTAGACTGAATTACTGCCGTGTGTATAAACTTGAGATTCTTGGCACACATATTGTTTAATCTGCGAGGACCCATCTGCCCTGGCAACATGACCTAATTCACATGAGATCCTACACTATACAGGCCCTTGCACCATAATGGGGAGCACTTTTGATGTCTGCGATAGATAGATAAATAGATAGATAGATAGATAGATAGATAGATAGATAGATAGATTAAAATAAAATTTTTAGCTATTCTCTGTTGAGTTTGATTTGTACACCAGCTCAGCAGCCTCAGCAGGAAAGCTGCTGTAATTACTGAAATGAAGTTATTTCGCTGTACTTGACCTGTCTCTAAATTCACAAGGTTGTTATTATATAATCCTTTAAATAATAAGTAATGAAGCATGAACATAATAATAATAATAATTCGACCAAACGACTTTAATGCAGCCACAAAGTGATATTAGCAGTCCTGTGTTTGTTCTAGTCTATACTACTACATTTATTTTATTATTGCCTTTTACATTTTCTCGCTGCCTTATTGACCTCATTTTTTAACAGGAAATGAAAGTTCTTATCTCTGTAAAATGTCAGGTATCTTCAGTCAAATGAAACATGCCGAACAGCAGTGATCAAACAAGGCCCATCACTTCTGAAGATAGCAGCGTCTGTGTAATCCTCGCTGTGACATCACTGTGTTTATTCACTTGTCAAGCTGTCAATGTTATGTCATTTATGTGTGTTTTATCCATGGCTAACACGCCGTGATTTAAATGCCATCATATTTCAACATTCAATATTCCCCTCTAACAAGTATGGCAGTTCAGTGACCCAGATCCCTGGTAATTCATAGAATATTCCTATTCCTTCAATAATATCTTAGATTATAATCAGGTAGCGCATCGATGTGTCGCGTCTTCTCTGCGGGTATTAATAGAACATTTATTTAGAACTTTTTGTTTTCTTGAGTTATCGCCATGAAGTAATTACCAGTAAATGCTGAAATGACACAATAAAGGTCACATCTTTTAGATGTTAATGATAGTTTTATGCTGATTAAGAGAAAGTTACTGAAATCTAGAAATGTTTTTCTCTAATGCTTTATGATTTTGATGAAGTGTCGGAATATATTAAAAGTTTAATTGAAGAGAAAACACGGTCTTCATCATCTGGGTAGATAAACTATTACAGTAAAATTCTGAGGCTGTGTTACCTAACATAATAGACTACTGGGATAAACTGAACTGTCTTCTAGAAACAAAAAAAACTAGCCCACGGAAAAATTAGGAAATAATCATTTTAGTCCTAATGCAGGTCTTTTGATTGGTCCAATTCTTAGCATCAACATTTTGGTAGATCTTTCCTCCATGCCCCTCTTCTCTAAGACATGCCATATTATTCACAAGTACAAAATGTATGTAAGTCCGGGGTCCCATGTAGCGTAAATGCTGAGGAACGAACTGCAGCGTTTTACAGTCACTGCAAAGTGGATGGGATCCTAGTGAATCCCATCCACATAATGCGAAAAAATACCATTGCAGTTTTGGAAATTGCAACATATCAATTATATGTATGGAAATGCTGGCGGTTTCCCTATAGATATAATGAAAGCAGAAAGTCCGCAGAGAAAAACTCTGCAGACTTTCTATGAAAAGCACTGCGGGAAAAACCACGATGCGGCCCGCTATATGGAGCTATAGCCTAAAACACTTAACCAGTGTAACACATGACAACTAGAGGCACTCTATTTTTTGCATTTTCATTAGTAAAACAGCCTTTGTGTGTTGGACTTTTACTGTACTGTCACTAATAAGGAGGCATTCACACTTGTGCTCCTGTCCGCCCGCTGTTTTTCCATCTTACTTCCCGGAGAAACTGTTAAATATTATATATTTACAATATTCTCTAGCAGACATGGGGTTAACACTCTACTGACATCATAGTCTTATATTCTGGGAACATGGGTGCGGTTAGAGTACACCATTTTAGAAATCTCCTTACATAGCAGCAAGATGGAAGGTAACACCCACTCTCATGAATATAAATGAGTAAGAAATACACATGTCTGGGTCTGTCTTTGGGGAAGACCAGGGGAAGACCAGGAGGTCTGTCTTTGGGAACACCAGGGTGGGTGGTCCAGGCAGATGGACATCCATGGACGTCGTAACCAGCCCAAGTCCACCAACCAGATCACAAGCATGAACCAAGCTGTAACTTCAAGATACCCAGATGATTTAACTTCTCTGAAGATGTAAGCTATTGACAATTGACTGATATGTGTGTTATTTGGACATTTTCCCTGTTCCTGTGTTTTCCTTCAAGATATTAATAAACCTCTACACTGATTAATAACAAGCTGACTTCTTCCTATCGTGGATAAGGCCTACAACATGTGACACAAGTCTATCCCACAATTTCAAGGATATTTAACAGTGGACACAAGTCTCACTGGCAAATACAAGATATTTAACAGAAACTGCATAGGGGATGCATTGCTGGGGTCAGTTTAAAAACCCATTAATTTGAATGGGTTTTTAAAGCAAACCACTGATGTGTGCACTTGCAGCCTTTATAAGACATTGTAAGCCTAAGCAGTGGAGTCATGATTTGTGCACTGCTAAATACTCATGATATGCTGCTTTATACAATGTAGATAGTTCTACGCAAGGTGAGTGGGTTTGTAGGAGCAGATTTTGGCTTTCCTATTTTGGGGCTATTAATCTACACTGTCTATCAATAAGTATTTGGACACCTGTATTAGAACAGAAAAACAACATTTATTCATATTCAATAGTTGGTAGAGCCTCCACTAGCGGCAATTTCAGCCTCAACCCTCCAGGGCATACTTTCCACAAGTCCTTCTATGATGTCTAGTGCTATTTTATTCCATTCGGCTTGGAGAAGACAGGTAAGTTCTTTCACCAATTTTGGACAATTGCTGCACCCGTTAGTTTGGCGATCCAACTCGATAGGATTCAAGTCTGGGTTCTGGGCAAGCCAGTCCAGTCGGTTATCTTGTTTGTCACTTTACCAAGCCATGGTAGACACAGCAGGCGTTGTCATCCTGAAAGTCACATTAGTCCGACCCATAGAACCGCCATAGTGTAGGAATCACACTGTCTTCTAAAATAGTGCAATCTTGACCGCAGATATCTTCATTTGCATGGGTGTCCAAATACTTATTGGTAGACAGTGTATATCAATAATGTAATGCTGCCACTCATTTAACCTTAGAGGTGAATAAGACCTGTAAATGCCCAGTGAAACTGACATATGCTGCTGCAATTTCATTTTAGAACTGTACATGTATCTGGAGCTCTCTTCGCCATAAACTTTTTAAAAATAGCCATAGCATACACAGGCTCTGTATTAGGTTATTAGAAACACTAAACCAAATGCATCCATCTAACAAGCTCCTAGCAAGATCTCCTGGTTTTAGCAGTCTGACTGGTTATAACAAATACAAAGTGTGCTTATCCTCTGCTCTTCAGCATTCTTCTAGTTAGATTGGATCTTAGCCATGTTCCTAGCACTCTCTTGTTGATTTATTCGAGTTTTCCGTAAGGTATTGACTCTTTCTCCATTTGCTGATTTTCAAATCTGTGTCGTTGGCTATTTCTGAATCTCTGGTCCTAGTAGTCCTCTCTTGTAATGTTAGGTATAGTGTCTGCAGATTAGACTTTCCATCAGGGATGGATCTATTGAAAGATTTAGGGCTATCGAGTTAAGTCGACCATACGCATAAGACAGCTGTCGGCTGAAAACTCACCACACTTCCTTATACACATGAACGCTCAGCTAGGCCAAACAGTGTATGTGTACTGAAGAGGAAAGGAGGGAAAAAGCCACTGCCAGACATTACTTTGCCATGAACAAACGGATTTAGCAGCTGAATTCACACATGTCATAGCTAGTGGAGATGTGTGAAAGCAACAAAAGCAGTAACTTATGTTTTGTACAAAAACACCTAGGTAGAAAAGAAGGATTGAGAGGAGTCGAAGATATGAGGAAAATTTCAATCCAAATATAATAGTGTCGACTGCTCATAAATTTACTATTATTACTGCAAATTGCCACAATTCATGCCATATGCCTCTGCTAGAGATTCAGCTTCTGGAATTCAGAGAATAGACATTCTCAGCTACAATTTGCAAATCCAGAGTGTACTTGACCATAATATCACTGCATGTACTTCAGTGTCATAGCTTTCTACAGAGCTTATGTACTACATTGATGACTGAATAATGCATAGCTTTCATTGTATGATTATACAGAGAATATCTGATCTTCATATAAAGATGCTTGAAATGTTCAAGAGACCCTTTGCCTACGGTAAGTATAAGATCCCATTGCAGCAACTTTCTTCAGGGTTTTCACCCTGATGACAACACTCAGACTCTCTAATGTTGTCTAATACATATATTGTAATGTTTCCCTGCACCATCTGCATAGAAATGAATGCATAGATGTTTGTGGAGATGCTTCTTGATATTTCTCCATAGCAGAAACTGTAGTGTAGACACACAAAAAACCTTAAAGGGATTCTACCATTAAAACAACTTTTTTTCTAATTACCACGTCGGAATAGCCTTAAGAAAGGCTATTCGTCTCCTACCTTTAGATATGGTCTCCGTCGCTTAGAAATACCGGTACTTACCGGTATTCTAATGAGGTCTCGGCAGCAATGGGGGCATCCTTCTTCTTCATCTGCCTCCCATGTCTGACGCCTGAGCAGTCAGCTCTGACAGCAGAGACCCTGTTAGAGCTGACTGCGCATGCTCAGTAGGGTCCGTACACGAAGAAAGAAAACGACAGACAATGGGAGGAGGCAGATGAAAAAGAAGGACGCCCCCATTGCTGCCGAGACCTCATTAGCATACCAGTAAGTACCAGTGTTTCTAAGGAACGGCGCGACGGAGACCACATCTAAAGGTAGGAGACGAATAGCCTTTCTTAAGGCTATTCCGACGTGGTAATTAGAGAAAAAAGTTTTTTTAATGGTAGAATCCCTTTAAAGAGAGCCTAACACTGCCAAGTTCAAACCTAAACAACTCATATGTTATAGGGGTTGTTAGTAATAGTGACATATATTGGACATACTTATTTCTATCAAAGAGTTATCAAGAAAAGCAGGTTTTGCAAATAATCGGTCAGTGTTCTAGATATAAGGTCATTTCTGTCAAAGCACCTGTTTTCACCAGTTCTATCCTCATGTCCCCATGTGCAGTGTCCACAGGTTAAAGCAGATGCTCTGCCAGGTGCAGACTCCCCATGGTGCACCAAACTGCTTATTTCCATAGAGATGAATAACAAATTTGCATATAGACTACAAGATTGTAACATTGCATTTTGACACAAGAAAGGTATGGGCAGTATTTGAGAAACATTACCCACATTATCAGCATAGGAGTGGTTTAGCAGAGATTTTGGTGGTGGTAGGCTCTCTTTAAACATGCCTGTGTTGCCATATATAGTTATAGCATAATAAAAATTTTTTAAAAAAAACGAAGTTGTTCCCATTTCTGCAAATCTCCACTGGGCATTTCTGAAGCCAAGATGTTTCCTGAGATTTGGCCAAGTCCCTCGTTTATGGTCTTTCAGTGGGGTCACTCAAGTCACATAAGAGAGGCACATATCTAGCAGTGTGAGCAGAGCAGTTTTGTAAGGGAAAATGTACTGACAAATCCCCATTAGCACAATACAAATGACATCAGGCAATCTGCACAGAAGAACCTAACATAGTGGTGATGGTTTGGTATTAACCAAAGTGCTCGTATGAAAGTACCAGACATCGTGCACACATAATAGTATCATCGATAGATTCCATAGCACACTTACCTTCTGTATGCTCCCATCCTGCTCTCACTTCCTTCATGTACTGTCAGAAAAGGGCTGATTGATCAGTCAATATACAGTCACCTATTGACATT
Source organism: Leptodactylus fuscus (assembly GCF_031893055.1). NCBI lineage: Eukaryota > Metazoa > Chordata > Amphibia > Anura > Leptodactylidae > Leptodactylus > Leptodactylus fuscus. Next base: position 178,293,681 of record NC_134267.1, on the reverse strand, counting down.
AACTTTACCTCTACTGACCTCTGTTATCAAGGATCAAGACATGAGGATTATTAAGCTATCAGTTTTCTGATATGGAGGTAATTAAACACAAACTCACCCTGAGAACTCTGCCCTTCTCCCCCCTAACACAATGACAATGGCTTTTTTTGATTAATGTTGGTGTCACATAAGACATTGGAAGACAAGGATGATGGTTTCATATTATGGTCGCTAGAGTAATGGGTGGTAATTAGTAATTACAGTACAGTAAGTCTCTAAGATTTCAGACATCTGCTTCCTTGTGATAGTATGGATGGAGTGATGGTCTGAGACACTCTTCCACACTCTTCCGACACCTATTTTTAGATATCAGCCCAGATGATGCATGCATAGTCTATTCTAATGTCGCCTGTCTAAACAGAGAAGAATAGCAACTAGATGAGAACTAGTAATAATATGTGTCTTGTATACGCTGATAATCCTTTGGTTATAGAGGTTGCATATTTCAGGTGAGCATTGGGATCTATTCACTGAATATCAAGCACAGCTCTGTATATTTCATAGGGGTCTGTGCTTCATATTGCAACTCGACCCCACTTAAATCAGCCTGAGCAACTATAAACCATGTGGCCAATGAACTTGATGTCATTGGCACAGGAGAGAGGCCATAGCGCTCTTGAATTGATCCATGGGGTCCCAGGAGTCAGTCTCCCACCAATCACATACCCAAGGATGGGTCAACAAAATATAATTCCTGGTAAACCCTTTGAAAGGGGCTGTCCACGACTAGTAAAACATGTCTGTGTTGGGGCATTGCAGTTTACCTCCAAGTAATTCCATGCAACTGAGCTCTGATTTAACCCATGGATAGGTATGGTGCCATTTTTGGTAGAAAGCATATCATGGAATCCCAGAATGACTGTATAATCAGAGGACAGTGATTAAAATTCCAAAGTATATTATTATTATTATTCCTTGCATACATACCAGTTGATAGATGATGCTTCGAAAGTGCTTATAGCGTTTCCCACCTCCAAACAGATTTGTTCATGTGCACAGAGCCAGATGCACACACTGTAATATCTAAAAGACGTTTCCCATAAACAGTTGAACCATTTAGTTATTCAGTCATCTATTTTTACAAGTCACCAAATAATAATTTCCGCTTGACCACAAACCACTAATGATGGACCCTGTCGCCTTTCTCATTTAAATCTTCCAAGCAAAAAAAATAAATAAATAAAAAATAAAGAGCATTGCCCATAACTGTGCGATATCTAATGGAAATTCAAGGGAGGATCTGTAAGAATCAAAGAGACAAATAATGTCAACGATGGCACCATTAAGAATAATTGTTCTCAATTCATCATCTGTGAGTGAGCGTATACTTTGTGCTGCACACAATGGCCTCTGTCTTGCCAGCGCTCATTACAAATCTTATCTAATGGCTAATTTTGTAGCAGCATTATGTTCAGCCAGCATATCATTCAGATCACTGGCTGAAGAGGAATATCCTAATTCTACTTGCCGAAGGCAGAAATGAACATCAATTCTGAACTCAAAGAAAAACTTTGGAGTCAGAAAGGAAAACAATTATGGGGTCTTCTATTAATAAAGGTAACTTAGACCTGGCACGGTTTACTTCTCATTGTGTAAATTCTGAATAGTTCATAAGAATGTGTGAAGTCAGCTCTGTACACACATGCGTGAGGTTGCAGTACTATTTTTCGTACAGTCTGGCCAGTTTAACAGTCTGGTCTATCAAAAAAGAAAATCTGTCAAATGCAGGACTGGCCTTTATTATTGTATCCTTATAGATTAGTGCAGGGGTCTCAAACTCAACTCAGCATGTGGGCCGCAGAGCAAGATCCCAGGCAGTCGGCGGGCCGCGCCGCGGCAAATTTAGCTCCACCCACTTTTATGTTGACTCCGCCCATTCATTTTTCATGTGCCCCCACACTGTATAATCCTCCTACAGTCACCCGTAAACTATATGTCCCCCTCCATCTTTCCCCCGTTACATATACACCCTTCATCTGCCCCCAGATTCATGTCCCCCCATCTCTGCCCCCAGATTCATGTCCCTCCATCTCTGCCCCCAGATTCATGTCCCTCCATCTCTGCCCCCAGATTCATGTCCCCCCATCTCTGCCCCAAGATTCATGTCCCTCCATCTCTGCCCCCAGATTCATGTCCCTCCATCTCTGCCCCCAGATTCATGTCCCCCCATCTCTGCCCCCAGATTCATGTCCCCCCATCTCTTCCCCCAGATTCATGTCCCTCCATTTCTGCCCCAGTGTCATGCCGTTCTCCCCCCTTCCTGTGTCTGCCCCCAGTGTCATGAGCCCCTTCATTCCACCTCAATGTTTAAAGAGGACCTTTCACCATTTTGCCCACAGGCAGTTCTATATACTGCTGGAAAGCTGACAGTGCGCTGAGTTCAGCACACTGTCGGCTTTCCCGATCTGGGCCCGGTGTGAAGAGCTTACGGTCCGGTACCGTAGCTCTTCTATGGTCAGAAGAGCATTTCTGACACTCAGTCAGAGACGTCCTTCTTCACAGCACAGCCAATCGCGCTGTGCTGTGAGAGCCGGGAGGAACTCCCCCTCCATCTGCTCGCAGTACTCGTCCATAGATGAGCATTATCAGGGAGGGAGGGGGGAGTTCCTCCCGGGTCTCACAGTACAGCGCGATAAGAAGGACGTACCTGACTGAGTGTCAGAAATGCTCTTCTGACCATAGAAGAGCTACGGTACCGGACCGTAAGCTGTTCACACCGGGCCCACGTCGGTAAAACCAACAGTGTGCTGAACTCAGCGCACTGTCAGCTTTCCGGCAGTATATAGAACTGCCTGTGGGCAAAATGGTGAAAGGTCCGGATTTAACTCGGATCCGGCGTCCCTAGGCTTGTGTGGGCCGCACAAAATTGTTCGGGGGGCCGCATGCGGCCTGCAGGCCGCGAGTTTGAGACCCCTGGATTAGTATGTCTATATGATGCTAGATGAAAATGGGGTCAATAAAATCAACTTAACCCATTTAAAGAGGACCTTTTGCGTTCCCATTGATGTGCGGTATTAAATACCGCTAGAAAGCCAACAGTACATTGAATTCAATGCACTGTCGACTTTAATGGTATGTGCCCTAGTCCCTTCTGACAGTCGGAAGAGATCGGTGGCAAAAATAACGGCACCAATATCTCTAGCACTAGGGCACCAATCGCATTTTTTTTGTCATAGTGTGTGGGTCACGAAAAACAGAATAATGGAAAAAATACATACTTATCTGTCACAAGATCTGCCAGTGGTTGAGACCGGCAGCTATGCAGTTAAGTTGTGCCCATCTTATAATGTTCATTTTATGCTTGAAATCTACACCAGTCCTGGCTTGCATACATCTCAATTCTGGCAAATAAGAGTGCGCCTTATATATTAAGAGGCAAGAGCCAGCTGTAGGAGACGCCAGTCTGAATAAATTTCTCCAACTGTCTACAATGACTTAAAGTTTGGTGATTAATTTCTATTTGTTCTTTTAGTTCTGTGACCGTGGAGGTCACAATTCACCATACATTCTTCTGTGAATGCCACATGCACTTGGCACAGGAACATGTCCAACATATGACAAGTCACCTTGTATTGCTAAACGGAACAATGCTCAGGCTTGTGATAAATTACCTATGTATACAATGCTTGAAAAAAAAAAAAACATGTACTGTACTTGGCTGAGTTGAGTAGTTATCGAAGAATGCCAAATAATATGCACAATGTGGATCATAGTTACTATTGGTGCATCTCATGTGAATGTAAAGTGGTAGAAGCCACCCCTTCTGCCAGGGGTGTACTAGGGGTACCATGGGCTTTGTCCTGTTCAGAAAAGTGACACCCCCCCACCCCCCATTTACACCAAAGATCCCTGTGACAGAGTAATATCCCATAACAGCCCTCTACGCAGTTTAATGTCCCAAAGTAGCCCCTCCACTAAATTCCTATAGTGGCCCCTCATGAAGAATAATTTTCCATAGTGGCCCCCTTCCACAGTATAATGTCCCACAGTGCCCCTCCCCCACAGTATAATGTACCATAGTGGCCTCTCCACGCAGTATATTGTTCTACAGTAGCTCCTCCACATTGTATAATGTGTCATAGGGTTGACTGAGCTGGTTCTTGATACAAATTTTTAAAAAATTTCAAGTTCAAGTGAACATTACATTTTTGGGGTTCACCACCCACAATCTACTATTTTACTCTGGGCTTTCTTCAGGCCCAGGGGAAGTGAGCATATATAATAAACAGTGTTACTGGGCTGCAGCGACTCCCCTTTGGGCTTCTTCCAGCCTCCTGAATAACTTCCAGAACTATCACGTGATTGATGCTGGTGTAATGAATCTTGTGCATGTGTGTCATTATGGGACCTTGACCTACTTAACCGCAGATTTACTGGTTTCTGAAGTCTTTCAGGAGGCTGGAAAAAGCCTGAAGAGGATTCACTGGAGCCCAGGGTAGGGGAGTAACACTGTTTGTTGTATTTGCTCATCCTCCTGGGCCTCCTCTTATTATACTCTGAAGTCTGAAGAGACCCCACATTATAATAATGGCAGCTCCAGTTTGAATGTGTTCAGTCCAAACAAAACTGCTGGGCAAAGATCACGACTAGTCACGAGGTTCGTCCAACACATACTCACCTCTAGCAGACACCCATGTTCAGTTGATTATAAGGTTGGATTATAAGAGCAAATGTGCAGTTGCCGCTGGGTCCCTTTACAACTTCGGGTCCTGGGCAGTCACACATTTTGCACATATTATAATTGGGACCTTGCCTTCCACAGTTGTGCCTTAAGTAGAAGACTTATAGTTTGAGAGCAGGAGTCCCCACTCTGAACAGGTTAAAACTTTTGTTGTAGCATTTTTTTGTGTATATTGTTGGTTCCCCATTGCTGATGACTAGGGGAATTGTACTGGAATACTGTATTATTGTATTGTGCAGCTGTCACTTTGAATGCTGCAGTCATGACATTACCTGCTATTCTCACATCCTAGAATGGAGGCTGCGTTGGGATTCTCCACATGTGACGTCTTTATGGGCTCTGCAATTTTGTGTTTGAGAACGGTCAACTGCGATCACTGTGACTTTGCTGTGAACCCACTGTAAAGTTGTTTGTAAAACCTCAAATACCTCAAGTAAAGTACCCAGTGAACAAAAATCCTGCAAGCATTCACACATGCAGTGGCGTAACTAGGAATAGCGGGGCCCCGTGGCTAACTTTTGACATGGGGCCCCCCTTCCTGACTGACACTAAAGACCTCAACCGACCGACCTCTGCCGCATTCCTGTGCGCTCTATTATGCCCTGTAGTGGCCCCTAGACATACAATTATGCCCCATAATGAACACCCATGAACAATTATTATACTCTGGTGTCTTTTCAGAACCCAGAGTATAATAATTGGAAACTCTGAAAGTAACCGCTTTTTAATGCGTATAGGTTTCTGTTTGGGGGGGTCCCAAGCAGACTCCACGAATGGAAACCTGAACGCAGATGTGAGCCGGGCCTAAGCATCACATTATAAAATACAATTCTGGTATGTATAATGGTAGACATGTATAGAAGCAAAGATAGATAGATGATAGATAGATAGATAGATAGATAGAAGATAGAGGGATAGATAGATAGATAGATAGATAGATAGATAGATAGATAGATAGATAACATGCTTTTTTTTATTTTCCTTCTTTAGCTCTTGTACAGCTGACATCCAGTATGGTTCAGGTAAAGAGATTTCAGTACGTGTCGACAATGTAGCTCTGCTGACGTAGGCCTGTTGGGATACATTTTGCAACAATTTCCTCAGGCTTCTCATAAACCTCTCCTGGATGTCTGCAACGATAGGTATCCCAACGAACAGTTGCCTATATTTTACAATACTTCCACACCAAACCATGTATACTGCTTTTTGTTGGAAGGGAAAGGTGCAAAAATGGATCAGGAAAACATTCTTGTATTTCTTTGAATGAGCCTGTGCATACAAAGGCCTCCAGCATCAGGGTCCTTTCTTATCTGCGATGAGTGTGTCTAACCTGGCTGAAAAAGAATCGATAGGCCTCATTCAATTCCTAAAAGACTCAGAAGTAAACTGCAAGCTTAGCTCTCATTGGTTACTATGGGCATCAAAATCAATTCTATTGGCAAGACAGATGTGGTGATGACGGCATTACTCTGTACAAACCACACAAGGGACACGTGGTCCTGTTTTTCGTTGCCCATTCTGTATGTTCTGATGTAAAGGGGTCTTTTATGCATTATGATAATTTATAATTACTAAAACTGATTTCTGCACAAGAACCTATTTAATTAAATGTTATGTTAATCCAAGCCAATAACGTTTTGCAACCTTTTTCTGTTCTGGTGGCTTGGGAAGTGTTTGCTGCCAAGTAATATTTGGCTGTTCCTTGTGGACCATTTGAGAGATAAAAATCATGATTAAATTAAACTTGCCATGGAGATGTTTGTTGCAAGCCAGTAAGGTGCTAGTGCTCCGGCTGAGGGACCAACATATCAAAGGACCCAGTAACATAGTGCTCTGTATACAAAGGACCCAGTAACATAGTGCTCTGTATACAAAGGACCCAGTAACATAGTGCTCTGTATACAAAGGACCCAGTAACATAGTGCTCTGTATACAAAGGGCCCAGTAACATAGTGCTCTGTATACAAAGGACCCAGTAACATAGTGCTCTGTATACAAAGGACCCAGTAACATAATGCTCTATATACAAAGGACCCAGTAACAGTGCTCTGTATACAAAGGACCCAGTAACAGTGCTCTGTATACAAAGGACCCAGTAACATAGTGCTCTGTATACAAAGGACCCAGTAACATAGTGCTCTGTATACAAAGGACCCAGTAACATAGTGCTCTATATACAAATGACCCAGTAATATAGTGCTCTGTATACAAAGGACCCAGTAACACAGTGCTCTGTATACAAAGGACCCAGTAACATAGTGCTCTGTATACAAAGGACCCAGTAATATAGTGCTCTGTATACAAAGGACCCAGTAACATAGTGCTCTATATACAAATGACCCAGTAACATAGTGCTCTGTATACAAAGGACCCAGTAACACAGTGCTCTGTATACAAAGGACCCAGTAACATAGTGCTCTATATACAAAGGACCCAGTAATATAGTGCTCTGTATACAAAGGACCCAGTAACATAGTGCTCTGTATACAAAGGACCCAGTAACATAGTGCTCTGTATACAAAGGACCCAGTAACAGTGCTCTGTATACAAAGGACCCAGTAACACAGTGCTCTGTATACAAAGGACCCAGTAACATAGTGCTCTGTATACAAAGGACCCAGTAACAGTGCTCTGTATACAAAGGACCCAGTAACACAGTGCTCTGTATACAAAGGACCCAGTAACATAGTGCTCTATATACAAAGGACCCAGTAATATAGTGCTCTGTATACAAAGGACCCAGTAACATAGTGCTCTGTATACAAAGGACCCAGTAACATAGTGCTCTGTATACAAAGGACCCAGTAACATAGTGCTCTGTATACAAAGGACCCAGTAACATAGTGCTCTATATACAAAGGACCCAGTAATATAGTGCTCTGTATACAAAGGACCCAGTAACATAATGCTCTATATACAAAGGACCCAGTAACATAGTGCTCTGTATACAAAGGACCTAGTAACATAGTGCTCTGTATACAAAGGACCCAGTAACATAGTGCTCTATATACAAAGGACCCAGTAATATAGTGCTCTGTATACAAAGGACCCAGTAACATAGTGCTCTGTATACAAAGGACCCAGTAACATAGTGCTCTGTATACAAAGGACCCAGTAATATAGTGCTCTGTATACAAAGGACCCAGTAACATAGTGCTCTGTATACAAAGGACCCAGTAACATAGTGCTCTGTATACAAAGCACAGATATTCATTAATCCATGTGACATCTTTCCATAGGGGTCTACATGCACGGAGGCTTAGTAGTGGAGAAAAATGTGTTATAAAATAAAGTCAATGATGATGGACACAAAGGGATTTGTATATGTCAATCTACCAAAACGTAATATCTGTTGCTTGGATCGCTCACAGGTAAAAACAACATATAGTAAAACTGTAGTGTGGACGTACCGTAAGTATACTGTTGGATGTGTTGGCTCAAAGTTCAGTTGTTAGGTGGATTGGTTGTCAATAAGATAACCAACTAACCTCCAATGCCTGAGGCCAAAGTTAGCTCTTTGGCATAAGATCTGCCTCTTCTACTGCTGTGCTGACAATGGCCACCTCACTATAGAAATACACAATAATAATGTCTATTATAAAGAGGCCATCATATGTGGGGCACCCCTTTAATTTGCAATAAAATTCTGCAATAATAAGATGGTTGTAAACACAGACGCATTACTAAAACATCTATATATTAAACCAAAAAAAAAAAAAAAAAGGAAAAAGCAGTTTCCTGAACTGTTTTTACTCCAAGCAGCCATGCTGCGGTGTATACAGTATCTGAACAGAATAGCGCTGATAAGAAAACACTATAAAATGGTGATATTATCTCTGTGCGGATTAAACCTACAGAGCTCTGCAGACTTCACAGCAATTTGTGCTAACACATCCTTGACCTTGGCTTTGAGTTTGTTCTTGAAGTCCTGTTTGAAAATATAATCAATTAGTCCAATTGCACCAACTATTTCACAAAGTCAAGAACATACAAGTATAAATAATAGGTCAGAAATATACATTTTGTACAAAGCCAGTATGGTATTCAAACATATTGTAAAACCAGCTAAAATGCTCACACAGTGACCTGGCTGCAGTCATTAGCAGTATTACTTCAGTCACATTATATAAGCTATATGACAGTTTGAGCGACTTTGGAAGGAGAGACCTTAAGGCCACATTCACACAGTCAGTATTTACAACAAAATGGCGCTCCGGCATGTGCAGTATGGAGCTTTACTGTTCATGCACGGGATTTCAACCGCCTGGAGTGAGACTACAGAAGATATAGGCGGTACAGGATGTGTAAAGGAGGAGGTGTTTTGGAGTACAAGCAACGGAGGGGTGTTTCAGAGCTCGGTGAGCATCATTTGCATATATTAATTACCCGTTTTTACTAATAAACAGGGGGTCTTTGGCAGAACTCGAGGCAGCACCTGAATAGCCTTTTTAAAGGCTATTCAGGTATATGCTTACCTCAAAATCACTTTTCTAAATGATAGAATCCCTTTAAACTGATCAGGGTAAAATGGGGCTCCATTATAAGTTTTGCTATGGGGCCCCCTAGTTACTTGCTAAGCCCCTATTCCCACTGACTTGGTGAACAAACCACACACAGTTCAGCAAAACGAAATAGAAAGCCTATAATTGTGACTCAGCACCACATTGTGGTTTCTCATACACACCAGTTTAGCAACATTTCACAAAATAGAAGAAACAAATGGCTATTGTAATAAACAATAAATACATTAATGTTTTACATGTTCTTGAGGTACATCAATGGTGTGACCATCTGCAAAAGCATGCATTATCATTGCTGAGATGTACAGTAAGTCAAGTGATCAAGCAGATCATTTCTAAGTACTGGAGATCAATCTATGTATGAAATCCACTATGTAGACCTTTTGGGTGATACATTATAATAAAAAGAGAGAAAAGTGATACAGTGTTGGCCAAAAGTATTGGCACCCCTGCAATTCTGTCAGATAATACTCGTTTTCTTTCAGAAAATGATTGCAAGCACAGACTCTTTGGTATTAATATCTTCACTTATTTTGCTTGCAATGAAAAAACACAAAAGAGAATGAAAAAAAAAGTCAAATCATTGATCACTTTACACAAAACTCCAAAAATGGGCCGGACAAAAGTATTGGCCCCCTCAGCCTAATACTTGGTTGCACAACCTTTAGACAAAATAACTGTGAACAACCGTTTCCGGTAACCATCAATGAGTTTCTTACAATGCTCTGCTGGAATTTTACACCATTCTTCTTTGGCAAACTGCTCCAGGTCCCTGAGATGTGAAGGGGGCCTTCTCCAAACTGCCATCAAGAGATCTCTCCACAGGTGTTCTATGGGATTCAGGTCTGGACTCATTGCTGGCCACTTTAGAAGTCTCCAGTGCTTTCTCTCAAACCATTTCCTAGTGCTTTTTGAAGTGTGTTTTGGGTCATTGTCCTGCTGGAAGACCCATGACCTCTGAGGGAGACCCAGCTTTCTCACACTGGGCCCTACATTATGCTGCAAAATTTGTTGGTAGTCTTCAGACTTCATAATGCCATGCACATGGTCAAGCAGTCCAGTGCCAGAGGCAGCAAAGCAACCCCAAATCATCAGGGAACCTCCGCCATGTTTGACTGTAGGGACCGTGTTCTTTTCTTTGAAGGCCTCTTTTTTTTCCCTGTAAACTCTATGTTGATGCCTTTTCCCAAAAAGCTCTACTTTTGTCTCATCTGACCAGAGAACATTCTTCCAAAACATTTTTGGCTTTCTCAGGTAAGTTTTGGCAAACTCCAGCCTGGCTTTTTTATGTCTCTGGGTAAGAAGTGCGGTCTTCCTGGGTCTCCTACCATAGAGTCCCTTTTCATTCAGACGCCGACGGATAGTACGGGTTGACACTATTGTACCCTTGGACTGCAGGGCAGCTTGAACTTGTTTGGATGTTAGTCGAGGTTCTTTATCCCCCATCCGCACAATCTTGCGTTGAAATCTCTTGTCAATTTTTCTTTTCCGTCCACATCTAGGGAGGTTAGCCACAGTGCCGTGGGCTTTAAACTTCTTAATGACACTGCGCACTCAAGTCCTCAGACAGTTCTTTGGTCTTCTTTCTTTTCTCCATGCTCAATGTGGTACACACAAGGACACAGGACAGAGGTTGAGTCAACTTTAATCCATTTGAAGTGGCTGCAAGTGTGATTTAGTTATTGCCACCACCTGTTAGGTGCCTCAGGTAAGTAACAGGTGCTGTTAATTACACAAATTAGAGAAGCATCACATGATTTTTTTCAAACAGTGCCAATACTTTTGTCTACCCCCTTTTTTATGTTTGCTGTGGAATTATATCCAATTTGGCTTTTTGACAATTCTTTTTGTGGTTTTCCATTGAAGACAAATTAAATGAAGATAATATCAAAGAATTTGTGATTGCAATCATTTTCTGGAAGAAAATGAGTATTATCTGACAGAATTTCAGGGGTGCCAATACTTTTGGCCAACACTGTATATATATTAGATAATATGATATATATATATATATATATATATATATATATATATATATATATATATATATTCTTGGCATTTCGGCAATATGTGTATAGATGCAGTTTAAGATCCAGTCTACAATGGCCCAGACATTTCAATAAACATCCAATTCCATTGGGGCACCTATCATCTTCTTCAAGCTAACATGGTGTGATGGGGATGTACATAAGTGAGGTCAGTGGAAACAATAACATTCTGTTTTCTTCACAGTAACAGATGGTAATGAAAATGTTCAAACTTGGATGGCATTAAAGATGTATTTCTTTTCCAGCTAAACATATCTTTCCTGAAGATGTCACTTACACTGCCTGAATCCTTTATTACATAATGGGATGTGTTATATTTAGGGTGTTATAAGTATTCTTCCACAGATGCTAGTACAGAAATGTCCCTTACAGATATGTATACTTTGAGTTAAGACCACAAACGGTGTCCAATATTTTGTGTCTAGAGCTTCCTTAACCCCAGTTATTGTTCCTAGAGTGCCCATACGATGAGGGTTTTTTTTCTGAAAATTCTCTGTCCCGTTCTGTCTAACTATGTAGGATCATGAGTTCATCAAAGAAGAAATGGCAGATTCAGTAAATCTTGAGTATAAGTGAATGAGTTATGCTGTTCCAACAGTGAGATATCGGAATCGGTGAAAACTGGTCCATGGTCTAAGCCTCTTCCTTTTAAGAGTTCTGTATACAGACAGGTTAGTTATAACTAGAGATAAGCGAACAGTGAAATATTCGATATTCGTTTTGAATAGCCGCTCAATACTCGACTATTCGAACGAATATCTAACCCCATTATAGTCTATGGGGAAAAATGCTTCGTTTCAGGGGATCCCACCAGTTGACTCAGGAGAATCACCAAGTCCACTATGACACCCCAGGAAATGATGCCAACACCCTGGAATGCAACTGGGACAGCAGGGGAAGCATGTCTGGAGGCATCTAACATGCCCAAGTCACTGTATTATGTCGGGATCCCTGTCAGCTTGCGATATGCGGGAGATGACTTTTTCCCATAGGAATGCATTGACCAGCATTGATTGGCCGAATGCCATACAGAGTACAGCATTCGGCCAATCAACGCTGGTTCTTCCAGAGGCTTGTCTGTCGGGAGGTGGAGTCTAATATTGGACCAGAATGGAGATTGCTGTGGACCGATCTTAGACTCCGCCTCCACTTGCAGAACCAACGTTGATTGGCCCAATGCTATACTCTGTATGGCATTCGGCCAACCAACGCTGGTCAATGCATTCCTATGCCAAGATGTAGCAGAGCTGGCTGTGCGCTCAGCTTGGTTACTCCAAAGATGCAGTCGAGCTCAACACACAGCCAGCACTGCTACATCGGAGATGAAGCAGAGCTGGCCGTGCACTCAGCTCGGCTACTCCGGAGATGCAGCTGAGCTGAGCGCACGGCCAGCACTGCTACATCGGAGATGAAGCAGAGCTGGCCATGCGCTCAACTCGGTTACTCCAAAGATGCAGTTGAGCTCAGTGCACGGCCAGCACTGCTACATTGGAGATGAAGCAGAGCTGGCCATGTGCTCAGCTCTACTACATCGGAGATGTAGCAGAGCTGAGTGTGCGCTGAGCACTGCTACACCCCAGATGCAGCAGAGCTGAGTGTGCAGCAGGGTTCAACGCACACTGAGCACTGCTACATCTCAGATGCAGCATAGCTGAGTGTGCAGCAGGGTTCAACACACACTCAACACTGCTACATCTCAGATGCAGCAGAGATGAGTGTGTGTTGAACCCTTTTGCACACTCAGCTCTGCTGCATCTCAGATGTAGCAGTGCTGAGTGTGCGTTGAACCCTGCTGCACACTCAGCTCTGCTGCATCTCCGTGTAGCTGAGCTGTGTCAGCACTGCTACATCTGAGATCGGACCACAATGGAAACTGCTGTGGACCAATCTTAGAATCCACATCCTCCGACAGAACCAGCATTGATTGACCTAATGCTGTACTCTATATGGCATTCGGCCAATCAACGCTGGTCAATGCATTCCTAAGGGAAAAAGTCAGCTCGCGCATATCGCAAGCTGACAGGGATCTCGACCAGATAGAGCCCCAAAGAGCTGGGTGAGTGACATTCCCACCTATATAAAGGTAATCCCTAGCTAACCCTGCCTGTACAGCTATCCCTGTCTCACAGTCACATAGTTCACAGTCTAAAATTAATTGAATGTTAAATCCACTATTCATATAAATTGGAGATCACCTGATTTAGCCAGCCAATTACTTTTTCCGATTTTTTTTCAATGCCTCCGTTGTCGTAGTTCCTGTCCCACCTCCCCTGCACAGTTATTGGTGCAAAAAAGCGCCAGGGAAGGCAGGAGGGGATACAAATTTTTACTGCGTTTGCCTCGTGGTATTCGATTCCAATTGAACACCCCGAACGGCCTGATATTCGATCGAATATGTATTCAATTGAACAGTGTTCTCTCATCTCTAGTTATAACACAATCAGGGAATTTATTAGGACTGGTGTTCTGTACGCCAATCTTAATGAAGTCCCCAACTGGCACTACCGATGTCCGAATTATCATGAGGCTCCAGCCTCTTAATAATTAGGCCCACTCATGTGCCAGATAATCCTTCCAAGAATTAGTGTAGACTTCCTATATAACTCACACCCGTTTTCTGGTGCAAATTATAGTAAATTTGTATGGCCAACTTGTCGCTGCCTTGGCCAGCCATGTAGTTAGAATAGCAGAATTCCCCCGAATTACTTCATACATTTTGATAATCAATAATCATGTAGGGTAAGGGTTAATTTACTCTCCCTTTGCCGATCTTGTACCTATTTCATGTACTTTGTGAGTGCTTACTAATTTATTATATCTGTACTACATAGTCAATAATATTTGGACAACCCATTTATTTAATGGGCTTAGTCATTTTGGTCACATGCAGGTCCAACAATTCTAACATAATGCAATGCAAATGAAACACAGGTAATACAGGTCATAGTAAAGACAAAGTGACTTTCATGGTGCCATTGTTAAATGATGCTATTTTTCTAGCACACCAATTCATGAAATTGCTGCCCTGGTAGATCTGCTAAGGTCAATTGTAAGGGATGTTATTGTGGAAAGTGGAAATGTTGGAGTAATAATAGTTTAGCATTAAAGAGAAAGGCCCACTGCTGCCTGTAAAGCATGGCTAGCATTGGTATTCACTACATAGGGTTAATCCACCTATAAAAGAAGGGCTCACCAAGGACTGATGAATGAAGGTTTTCTAGGCATAGACATTGTACAAAACCAAACATCTTATGCTCTTATGTTATGCACACCATCATTGGACATTGGAGCATTGGAAATAAATTCTTTGTTGTGGGGCATTAACCCCTTACTGCTGCAGGTCATTTTTGGTTTTTGATTGCCGTCATCTACATCCCATAACTCTCTTAATTTTTCATTCACAGAACCATATGAGGGCTTAATGTTTGTGAGACAAATTGTACTTTGTAATCATACAATGTAATATTCTGTTCAATGTACTGGGAAGCTGGAAAAAATAAGAATGGGGTGGAACTGGAGAAAAACTTCATTTGCAGAACATTTTTACAGGCTTTGCACGGCATAGTCGGGCAAATGCCGGGGCCCACAGAGCCTCTGGGGGCCCCCCGGCACTTGCCCGCCCCAGCACTTGCCTGTCCCGATTTCAGCACATCGGCGTCCGACGGACGCCGATGTGCTGAATACATAGACGATTAAAGCAGGAACTGTGAGCGCAGCTCCTGCTTTAAAGTCGCGGCCCGGCTTGCGTGTGTAGGCGCGATGACGTAATCACATCGTGCTTACACACGCACGCCGGGCCGCGGCTTTAAAGCAGGAGCTGCGCTCACAGTTCCTGCTTTAATCGCTATGTGACTGGAGTGAGTGAGCGGAGAGAGGAGCGTCGGGGGAACGATGGAAGGTGAGTGTGAGTGTAAGTGTTTGTTTTGTATTATGTTAAGGTGGAACATAATGAAGGGGGCCCATGAAACTGGGGGGCAAATGAAGGGGAGGGAACGGCATGACACTGGGGAAGATGAAGGGGGTGGGGAGAGAACGGCATGAAACTGGGGACAGAGAAGGAGGGGGCCCAATGAAACTGGGGGGCAAATGAAGGGGAGGGGGGAATGGCATGACACTGGGGACAGAGATGGAGGGGACCCAATGAAACTGGGGGGGCAAATGAAGGGGAGGGGGGGAACGGCATGACACTGGGGCAGATGGGGGGGTGGAACAGCATGACACTGGGGCAGAGACAGGGGACGTGAAACTGTGGGCAGATGAAGGGGGAGAATGTGATGAAACTGGGGACAGAGGTGGAGGGGGGGACATGAAACTGGGGGCAGAGGAAAGGTGTATATGAAACATATATATATGAACATATATATGAGAGATGGAGGGGGGGCATATCATTTACGGGTGACTGTAGGAGGATTATACTCTGTGGGAGCACATGATAAATGAATGAGTGGGTGGAGCCAAATTTGCCGCTGCGCGCAGAGCACCCCGCACATTTTTCCCCTCTTTCTATTCTTTAAAAGTTGGGAGGTATGACGTTGGTGACGTCACTTGCTTCATCTGTAACGCACAGTGTCTCGACTTCCCTGCCTCCTTTACAAGGGGGCCCACTGAGGCTCTGTCGCCCAAGGGCCCATAAAAACCTGGAGCCGGCCCTGTATGGGTGGTACAATTCCAGGGATACCAAATTTATATGGTTTATTTTATGTATGAACTCTTCAAAAAAGAATCCAAATCTTTCCAAAAAATAAATAAAAAAATTCCTGGAGTCACCATATTTTAACAGCTGTAACTTTTTTTATATTTCCGTGTATGAGTGTGCATAAGACGTCCTTTTTGGCGGGGCCAGGTGTACCTTTATTTAGTTATGCCATTTTTCAGAAATCTGATGTTTCAATCACTTTTTATTCAAAGTTTTTATGGGAGGCAAAACTGCATTTGCCCATATTGGAACAATATTTTTATACGTTTGTAGACCAGGCGTTTTTTTTAACACAGGGATGTATAATTAATTTATGTTTGTTTATTAATTCAGCTTTCACACTTGCGTCCCTGTTTTTCTCTTGGTTTTTGTTTTTTTTAATGTAGATTGTGAGCCCTACATAGGGCTCACAATGTACATTTTTCCCTATCAGTATGTCTTTTTTGGAATATGGGATGGAAATCCATGCAAACACGGGGAGAACATACAAACTCCTTGCGATGTTTTTTTGCCCTTGGCGGGATTTGAACACCAGGACTCCAGCGCTGCAAGACTGCAGTGCTAACCACTGAGCCACCGTGTGGCCCCTTCGTCTCTTGGGTTTCTGTCCTAATCCCTGGAAAAACTGCATAGGGGACGGCTGGCCGGTGGTCAGTTTTAAAACTCATTAATTTGAATGGGTTTTTAAAGCAAACCACTGGTGTCCATATGCAGCCTCTCCGCAGGGAAACCATTTTTTTGCTCGGACACTAAGTCAGACATGCAGGACTTTGTACTGAAAAGAAAAAAACCCACACAAAACAGTGCCAAGTGCTAATAGCATAATACTGTGGGTGGAATGGTGAATAATGCAAAGAACAATGGTAGAATGCTCACCTTGTGTGGTTGTAGAATGCTCACCTTGTGTGGTTGTAGAATGCTCACCTTGTGTGGTTGTGAAAATTAGTTCACAACCACTATTTACACATGTAACAGAATTAAATCTGTACAATGATGGACCCTAATGGGCAGCAGCCGGCCTCAGGAACGCTTCAAACCATGGCAATGGGCGTGCTGGTCCAAATGATTATCTTTATTTATCACACAACGCGTTTCAGGAATACAGATCCCTTTCTCAAGTGACACTTGACATAGTACGGTGCATGCTGGGAAGGGTTTAAAGAGAGTCTGCCACAAGAACAGTTTCTGTTGACCTGTAGGTACAGTCATATAGTTATGGTTCACATGAAAAAAAAAAACTACTTTTTTTCTAATTGCTGATCATTTGCAGAGATATTAGCCCTTTTCTTGATATGCTAATAAAAACTGGTACAACAAGGGCATCACCATTGCTCTCATCTCCCTGCAGAGCTACCTTGGTGCAATGTCAATCATAATACAGATGGAGGACAAAATGGGCACTATTGGCAAAGGAGAACAAATGAGATGCCATAGCAGAAAAAAGCTAACATATCTCGGTAATGGAGGCACCAATTGAGAAGCAGAAAAAAAAACTTGTTATTCACATGAACCCTGACTTTCCAGCTTTGCTTATTTTTCTATATTGATAGTGACAGGCTCCCTTTAAAGTTGAAGCCTAAGTAAGCTTCTATTGGATTCTGTAATGCAGCTTGTAGTAACAGACAGTGCTGGCCTGGGGTTCCTACCAGTAAATGACATTGTGGGGTCTCATTATACAGCTACATGTAAATATTACTTGGCACACATTCACAAATTCCTAAAATGTTGCCAACATAAACGTATTTTTAGTGTCATTGCAGCCTAGCCCTTTCCTCTGATTGTTTCTGTGCAGGGATTCTGTCAGTATGCTGCTGCCTGGGTCTTGCCTTGGACTAGGGTCCTTTTAGCTCTGTGAGCCAGGGGTATGTACCCACACAGCAGCAGGGCTCAGGCAGCTGATAGAAGCTGCAGGATGGCTGGTTACTGGGGTCTCTGCAGTGTCATTGGGAATATGAGGGCCAGGGAGGAAGGATACTGGTTGGCCTAGATGTCATCTCAGCAGCTCAATGTGTCTACAGTATATACAAATAAACTGGGTAGTTTCTGAAATATAATAATAATAATAATAATAATAATAACAACAACAATCATAATAATACTACATAATATGATACAGACATCTAGCCTGATTCAGATGCAATATGATAAGTATCTGTATGGGGGCCAACTAGGGGATTCACCCATGGTCCAGTCCAAGCCTGGTAACAGTCCATATGCAAACCTGTTACGTACAAAGATTATTGCTCAGCATCAGTGCCTGACCACACTACAGGGCTTTGTCTCCAGTCACACGCCTTCTAAGATATTCCAAAATCTAGTAAAGGAAGGGACACGACTATGATTATACTAAAAGGTTGAGGTAGTGCACTAAACGCTATTGATAGTCAAAAAAGGACAAATTGAATTGTCCATGGTTTTGGAAATAAATGCCCATAGAGAAAATGATGATGCAATGTTCAGGTGACAACATATTCCTTGAAATATCTGGTGCACTATGCAGCCAGGGCAGTATTTTGACTATCCAAGTTTTTTGTAAGGTTTCATTGAGACTGTTGTTTCTGTATATTCGGGTGCGTAACTACCTGTCGGGCCCGTGATTTTTTTTTTTTTAATAGGCCGTTACCTGCTTGAGTAACTCCAGCAGGTAACAGGCCCTATTTATTTACCAATCCTTGCTCCTGCTCTCGGCTGCCTGTGCTTCCCCTTCTAAGGATACGGCTGTGAACAGGAGCAGGGATTGGTAAGTAAGGCCGCAGGCCCGCAAGTCCCACGAACCCCGGAGTATAATGATCATAGGGCCCGGGGAAGTGAGGGAACATAAAAAACACCATTACTTACCTCCCCTGTGCTCAGACAGACATGGGCCTGTTTAGTGATGTGACGTGGGCCAAGCCTGCGTCATTATGTTGCGACACAGGCCTGGCTCACATAACATCTGTACTAACATTTAAGATGAGGAATTTGCCGGAGCCCAGGGAGAGGTAAGTAACAGTGTTATGTTTGTATGCTTCCCCGGGTCTCCAAACATTATACTCTGGGGTCTGAAAAGACCCCAGAATATAATCATTTTTCATGCGTGGTCCACAATGGGGCATAATAGTGTGTGCAGGGGCCACTATGGGGCATAACAGTGTGTGCATCGATCACTATGGGGCATAATACTGTGTGCAGGAGCCACTATGGGGCATAATAGTGTGTGTAGGGGCCACTATGGGGCATAATAGTGCGTGCAGGAATGTGGTTTGTGCAGGGACAGGGACATCGGATGGGGCCGGGGCCAGGCCCCCCCCTTCCATGTCAAACGCTCGCTTTGGGTCCCAGCCATTCCTACCTATGCCACTGTGTTTATTGTACAAATATTTTTATCTAGAGATGTTTTTTATTTAGAGATTAGGAAAACATAGGCTGAAAGTGTAACTAAGTTCACATCAACATTGTCTTACCTGTTCTTCTCGAATGTCGGAGGATTAGAAGAATGGATAAATGGTCAGCAACAGTTCCTGGAAATGATAGACAGCAATGGATCTCGGGGTTATAATACGGTCTACCTGCTGAAAATGCCAGATTTGCAGGACTATTTCTTCTGGCAATTTCTCACAGACACTACAATGGAGACTCTGAACAGAAACTCCAACACAGATGTGATATTTGATAACATTGTGTGAGTAATTGTATGTATTATAGATAGATAGGGGACATATATATCTATACAGTATATAAAAATATGAAATAACAATACAAGTACAATAAATGTGATCTTATTGAGTGACGGACTGGTACAGAAGGTGAGTGCGTCCATGATGATCTCAATGCTGTTTAATTCATCTGTCAATGTTCGCAATGTTATTGTTATGTACAGTATATAATGTATATATATATATATATATTATATATACATATATACGTACATACACACACCAGTCGGCCACAACATTAAAACCAGATGACAGCGATATAAATAACACTGATTATCTAGTGACAATGGCACCTGTCAAGGTGTGGAAAATATTTAGCAAGTTTACTATCAGATTGATGTGTTGGTAACAGGAAATATGGGCAAGTGTAAGGATCTGAGCGACTATATTGACGAGACAAATTGTGATAGTAGATGACTGAGTCACGACATCTCCAAAATGGTTGGTGTGGTGTTTTCAGTATGCAGTGGTTAGTACCAATTATATAGTTTGGGTTTTTTTTTTGAGCCAGTGTGAATGTGACAAAATATAGTTTGCATCAGGGAATAGGCCTTTCAATAAAATGGTTTGGTGCTTTGCATAAGATCCATCTGTTATGTCACTTCCATATCATGCTACTAGGAAAATGGCATAGGAGGTAATTTGCAATGCTACGGGGTCCCTAAAAGAATTAATCCTGTAGTACAGAGGTCAGGAGATGGTGATTTTCAGTGGCAGGGGTCTGTATAGGGTAATTTGATTTGGCTGCTATGCTTGAAGGTGACTTTGTATCTGGTGCTAGCTGCTTTAGATGTAAGGTTTTAATGCTAAACACATTTATCACAAATTTAAAAGAATTTCACATATCCCTGTACAAGACGATTTATGTGCACAAAGCTATTTATTGATTGCTAGCATACTTGTCTAGCTTACATTTTCGTCATGTGCTTCCTCTAGTTTTACTGTTGGCTATATATGGAGGGCACAGCATAATTTAGGTGCTATAAATCATTCCAAATCCTGAGACATGTACATTGCATTAGGGGAACATTACACCCACCATAGGTGTATACCACTTCACTATGTTACAAAAATCCTTCACCATTCATTGTCCTTGAGGGATAAGATGAGTGAGCCGGACTGGATATTAATGAATTGGAATTAGTGTCCTAATATACATATCAGAGCCTATAAAAAGTATTCATACCCCATTGGATGTCTTGATGATTTATTATGTTACAGTATTGAATTACTGTGGATTACATTTGTCTTTTCCTAGACACTAATGAACAGAAAAAGACTATTTAATGTCATACAAATGTTTACATTCATTACATTTATTAAACACATTACGGCTCAATGCAAAATTACCAACCGAACAATCGCAACCTTGTGTGTCACATTTGCAAATAAATCTTCAAACAAGGTGTAGCTCCCTTGAAGCCTGCAGCAGGTTTAACCTTATTTTTTGCTGTATTTTACCTGTTACCTTCATATGTTTGATCTGCTTTTCACTGCTTCATATTATATGTCATCTATGGCCATTGCATTGTTTTTTTTCCCCTTTACTGCACTATATGCAAAGTAGATGCAGTGACCTGGCAAAATTCTTTTTACCTGTATCTTACATGAGGCCACCATTACTATTAACTGGTCATTGCGCTGTATACGATGAAGAAATTGGGCAATTGCACAAATTGGTGCTGATGCAGTTATATTGCACATAGTACTTTCCACTTCCAAAATACTCAGTACTATGAAAATGTATCTGAAATAATGGCTGTATTCCTGCTACTATTTACAGTCTAGAATATGACACCTATTGGGGCAACACGGTGGCTCAGTGGTTAGCTTTGCAGCGCTGGAGTCCTGGGTTCATATCCCACCAGGAACAACATCTGCAAGGAGTTTGTATGTTCTCCTCGTGTTTGTGTGGATTTCCTCCCATTCTACAAAGACATACTGATAGGAAAATAAATGTACATTGTGATCCCTATATGGTGCTCAAAAAAAAAAAAAAAAAGAATATGGCACCTTTTACATCTGAAAGAAGACATTGAACTCTAATAGAATGCTTTAGACTGAGTGCACATGGGGTTTTTTGGTCCGGAAACTGAGGCAGAGGTTGCCTCAGTTTCTGTACCAAAAAACGGGTAGCACTGCACTGGAATCCAGTCGCACACGCTGCTCTGGATTAGGCCCAATGAATGGGCTTGTCCGTCTTCAGGCGGATTCACAAGGCAAATCAGCCTGTAGAATGAGCATGTCCGTTCTTTTTTCCGGGAGCCGGAACAAACTGCTTCCGGAAAGAAGAACTGACCAGCTCCCATTGATTTCAATGAGAGCCGTCTTTTTGGTCAGGATTTTGAGGCGAATAATCCTGACCAAAAAACTGTGTGAACTCAGCCTTAGAATAAAGGGTTTTTTTCTGTCTTGGGAAAGCCAAGGCACTGACAGAGATATTGGAGAGCAGCTTACTGGGGAGGGGAGTCTGGTGGCCAAGTGTTTGGCTAACAGCTACCGAAAATATATGGCCAGCTTCATGTTCACAGTTTATTTTCCAGCAGGGGTGAACCTGGCCCTTTAGCCCTAGCTATAATTAACAGATAAGATGCAAATAGATAATTTGGGACTGACTGCATGCTGGCTCACCAGAGATAGAACTATCATTGAAGACATTAAAGAAGACCTTTCACCACCTCCAAGTACTCCATAGGCGCTCCTCCAGAACAGTTGAAGTTTTCTCTAGCACCCACCATTCCAGAACAGTCTGCATTTAGTTTTGGTGCCTGATATCCCAATTAGTCCAGGCACTGTGTGATCCTCCCTGAAATCACCCACATGACAATACAGAGCCTAACTGGTATATCAGGCACCAAAATTATCTGCACTCAATGCTCAGGAGTGGTGGGGGTAAGAGAAAAAATTCCAACTGTGCC
Organism: Leptodactylus fuscus; assembly: GCF_031893055.1. Classification (NCBI taxonomy): domain Eukaryota; kingdom Metazoa; phylum Chordata; class Amphibia; order Anura; family Leptodactylidae; genus Leptodactylus; species Leptodactylus fuscus. The sequence continues at coordinate 178,271,084 of NC_134267.1, read as the reverse complement.
AAAATCAGTGCCTATTAAGGGATGCAAAAAACTGAAATTATTGAAGGTGGTGAAAGGTCCCCTTTAAGAGACGTGTATACCTCCTTACCTCTAAAATGCTTTTTATATTAATATTCAGACAGTACTACTATACCGTAGAGCATTTTCTTCAATGTGTTCCCTGGACATCCAGCTGCCAGCTCTCTACTGACTGCGTATGTACAATAAATTAATGTAGATAATTTCAATCTATTAACCTATTATAAATACGCTTTTGTTTGTAATATGTCATCCATTATATACTAACAACAACAAGTTGACAATATCGAGTTGTACAGTGTATTTCCTGCGAGAAAGAGCTGCAATAATTTATATACTTATCAGGCAGAATATTTATCATCGGCGGAGATAGGAATTATTTAGGTGTGAGGATTTCCTTGGTGTCTTAATCAGTTAATTGGGGTTATCATCTCCCAAATTCAACATGACTTGGGAAAACAAGGCTATTTTTCAGAAATGTGCTGCGACTTATTTATATTCAGTCTTATCTTTTATACATGATTTATGTTGACTGAATGTTTTATGAAGTGGTTTTCGATGTACCGCCAAAAAAACATTTTAGAACAAGCTCGTAAAACAAAAATGTAAAGAAAAGGGTATTCTCAAAGACATTGTATTCTGGGGGTATTAGATTTATTTATGGTGACTCAAATAGGAGGAAAACATTGGGCAAGGTTTCCCTACAGCAATCTTCCAGCAAGCTGTAGGCTTGATGAATAGCTTACATAAAATATATGTCTAGGCTTCACTTCTCTTAACCAGATCTCAGATATTAATACTGAGAATATCATCGGTATTGGTTAATAAACTGGCATATGGAAAGCAAACTCATGTATTTTTTGCCAGAAAGATTATTACTAGTCTATCTTAATGCTTTACTAGTAGAGATGAGCGAGTACTGTTCGGATCAGCCGATCTGAACAGCACGGGTCGCATAGAAATGAATGGACGGAGCCGGCACGCGGGGGGTTAAGCGGCCGGCCGCCGTTAAAGCGGAAGTACCAGGTGCATCCATTCATTTCTATGGAGCGTGCTGTTCGGATCGGCTGATCCGAACAGTACTCGCTCATCTCTATTTACTAGCACTATTTTTTTGACTATATAAATACCTGCAATAAAACAGCTCTATATGCAAAGAGGTGAATCAGATCAATCATCCAAATATTGGAATGGATACCAGTCAGACCTGAACTCCATAATCTATGCATGTAAACCTAATCTAAGATGCCTTTAGCACAACAGTTGATGAGTATTTTGCATCAGCATTTGTAAGCCAAAGCCAGGGGAAGATTTGGTTTGCAAATCCTGAAAGAAAATACTGACTAAAGTGATCTATCCCTGGAGATATGTTAAAGTTGCTTAACCAGTGGTGAACCAAGTGGACTGTAGTAGTAGGTTGTCCCAAAACGTGTCACCATTGTCAACTACTGCCCTGCCATAGACATCACTGTCTTTCTGTGCTAGCATTGACCAATTGATGTTACCATTTTCCTTGTCAAAAGACTGTGTCCCTACACAATGACAGTGTCCGATACTATCAGACTGTATATATAGATGTCCTTTAAAAAAGCAGAATGGTAACACCCAATTGTCTATTAGGCCATAGCAAAACAGAGACTTTTTGTGGAACAATTTACTTTAACACAGGTCAACAGTGCTTATAACTACTGTATAGAGCCAATAACACACAGGTAACATCCTCTCTGACTGCGGTTATTCCATCAGATCGCAATCCTGATTATTGCAGTTTTCTGCCAACACTTTTTTGGCATTTCTGTAGTCAATTCAATCCTCTGTAGCAGCACATATAAATCCAGACCCTACACCAAAACACAACATAAATACTGACCACTAAACAAGTATAGAGCCAGCCCATCCAAGCTTCTATACTTTCCAGCCCCCCCCCCCCCCAACTAGACACATACCTACACAGGATCTACACAGACATGATCACATGACTTTATCTGTACAACTCTTAATAGCAGGACCCGCAGGCATATGACCACGTGGCCTTATCTGTATAGATCCACTGGTAAATCCTACAGATCACTGGGAAAAAAAGTAGATTTTATGAAGTTTAGCAAAATTGTATTTACTCCATAATGTATATCAAATCTTTATTCCAGGGAGCAGAGCATAAAGCAGTTTCCTTGTGATTTTTGCAGCATTAAGCTTTTAAGCACTTTGGGCTATGGGCACCTGCAGAGCTTCAGGCTCCAGCATAACAATATCAGTTACTGAGCTTAACTATGTGTAACTAGAAGTGTTTTCTGGAGAATTGAATTTTTTTTTTTTTTAAATAATATTTCTTCTCTTTTATCTGTTCAGGATCCTCATCATATGGCAAAAAGAAGTGCAAATTAAATAAGTCTTCCACTCTGGAGGACCTGCGTTATCCTACACCCCATAGGTCTGAAATGACGCTGTAACATACATCATCTTCCCTATTGTGGGACTGCAGGGAAATTAACCCCGTACTAGCAGCTTCCCCTACAGATAGATTACAGCTGATCGTCATTGAGGGTCCGAGCTTTTGGGCTCTTTGTGCTTAGCTTATTGTCAAGGGACCCTCAGATATGCAGAGGCACAGGCAAATATTTTTTACCAAACACAAGACGGAATACGTTCCCTTTACTACACGAACAATCTCTTAGGCAGACAAGGAAATTAGTTACCAAAGTTAAAAAGTTTTGTGAATGTTTGCAAGTATCAAACTTTTGTTTTGTATCTTTTTTTCTAGTGGTTTTATGGTATCCGACATTGGATATTCGTCATGATAAAGCTGAAACTAGTCAGTCATTAGAAAGCGCTACACCAAGAAGACAAAGTTACCTCGAGCATTGATCATTGAAGCACTTACTATATACAGTAAATGGTCTATTATAGAGAACACAATGTAGTTCTCCTTTAAGATCACACAAATGACAACCAATAACACTTCATGAAGATATTGAGCAGCTTCACTTTGAAAGGTCCAGAGATTTTGGCCAGGTTTTATATCTAGGCTCTTCATGAAAGTAAGGACATAAAGCATACAATGCGTCTTCCATGCCCATATTCACTGCACTGTCCTCTGGCAATTCCTCTTCTGGCCTGGCACACAGCTTTTAGCTTTGGTGCCAAATTTATTGCGCGATCAGGTCATTGTAAAGGACTGTTTCTTAGTTATAGAGCTGTGATCAGAGTCTTCAGCCTGAACCATCTAGAATTATTTGCTTTCAAGGAAACGTATGTCATGAATGATTATAAAGCATAATGGAGAATGACAGCTGAAGGTGAAGCGACCAGATTATGTTACATGTGACTAATAGTATCTGACTATGTGAATGTAAATGGTCATGTATAACCATGTACGTGAACATGTATCATCAGTTTTTTGTGGCATTCTGTAATATGTGTGCTTGTCTAATGGGAGGAACAATTGGATCCTATCTGACATCAAAACTGCATAACCAAATAGGAAATAAATTAGAACAAAATAGTGGCGGCAGACCGTTTCTTGGAAGCTTTTTTTTTTTTTAACTAGTTCTATCTTTTGTTTTGCAGCAGACATTTCTAGAACTTTCCAAATATAATTTACTAACCGCTTGTTAATGGTGTTATCCAGCTTTAAAAACAAATTGATGGCCTATTCATATGATAGACCATAAATTTTAGATCTGTGGTGGTTGGACTGTTTGTACCTGTGCTGATCAGCTATGTCCCAGAGTACATAACTCCCGGTAAGGATAAACCATCTGGTTTTAGAAGTTGGATAATCCCTTTAATTACAAGATTCCTTCAGACTGGAATACAGACAACAGTGATATGGTGTTAAAACCCATTATGACAGTGCCAGTTTGCACTAAAGAGGACATTTCACCACCTCCAGATCTTTGCATTGTTATTGCTCCATTGATTCTGGCATCCTGCACTAGTTTTCAATGGGAGGCAGAATGAAGGAAGAATCTGCCGCTGATTTGGGGGCGAAATCCGCTGCAAAATCAGCACCAGATTCCACCGTGAATAGGCCCTGATTCTGTTAACCGTGCAAGGAACGCTTTCATCTGTATTAATGGAAGTGCTCAATGCAGAAACTGAGTGGGTCCCCACAGATACATATATACATTTATAAATACATATAAATACATACACAGATAGGATATAATAAATATATACAGGAGTGTAACTAGCAAAGACTGTGCCCCATAACATACTTTAACCCCCCCCCCCATGGCATAGCACTCAATTTCTTGGCCCCCCACGCAGTATAATGCCCCATTTAATCACACTATTATGTCCCGCAGTGGCCCCTTCACACAGTATAATGTTCCACTGTAGCCTCCACACAGTTTAATGTCCCATAGCAGCCCCTTCACAACGTATAATGTCCTACAGTGGCCACTCCATACAGTATTATTTTTTTTTTTTCTTTAAATGTAGATTGTAAGCCCACATAGAGCTCACATTGTACATTTTTCCCTATCAGTATGTCTTTGGAATATGGGATGGAAATCCATGCAAACAAGGGGAGAACATACAAACCCCTTGCAATAGTGGAAAAATTTGGGGTTCGGTAGAACCCTATATTTTTGGGGTTCATAACCAACAAACTATTATTATACTTGGACGCCTTTTCAAACCCTCAACTATAATGATCTCACTGCTTGCGCACAGCAGGTGACAAAAAAAAAAACATGTTACTTATCTCTGCTGGGCTCCAGCATCACTTCTTCTCCAGTCTTCAGCCCTATTCGATGACGTCAAAGATGTGGGTTACATTGACCTTACCCACATGAGGTCATTGATGAAGGCCGAGATGGTAACAGTAAGTAATACTGTTTATTATTTTTGCTCACCTCTCCTGGGCCACTGCTCATCATACTCCAGGGGTCTGCAGAGACCCTAAAGTATGATAATAGCAGTTTTGGTTCGACCCTACTTGGTCACGTTAATGATGTGACTTTCCAGTTGTAGCTCAATTGGGCTGAACTGGAGAGGCCACAGGAAAATGGCGATGGACATGCGCAGTTGGCACTTTGGACCCAAACAACAGGAGCCAAGCAAGAAGAAGGCACAGGTGGTGAAGAAGACAGGCCGTTGCTGGAGAGTTTTCAAGGAGCACTGGGGATGCCCTCTGTGCTGTTTGAGCGCAGGGGAACGCAACCAGTGCTGCAAGAAAATTAATTTAGATAAAGAAGAAAGAAGATATTTCTAAGGAACGGTGGCGTGGATCAGAATAATAAAGGAAAGAGAAGAATAGCCTTTCTTAAGGCTATTCCTACGTGTATTTATGTTAACAAGGGTTTCTAATGATAGAATGCCTTTAAGTGGTTGTTGCTAGAAACTCACATCACTTGCTCACAGTTGAGTAAGATTTTCCCCATCTTGGATAATAATTTGGGGGTGAGCATGGTTCGTCTACCGCGGTATTATCTATATCTCTGCCTGACCAGTGATGCTGTTGCAGAGGATATCGTACAATGATGTGAGCTTGGAAATAATAAAGAGGCACATGGCTGAGAAAATAGGCTACAAGAGTCAATTCCTTCCTAGTTATTTTACTATTCACCTTGCCACGTAGACAAGCTGTGCCCACTGTGATTGCTGCAGGTCTTACTTCTTTCCCCAGGCTGGGCAGGCAGATATTTGGCAGTGAAATAAGTTACCTAATTTCATAGAACAGTTGGAAAAACAGGCCAACTTTTTTATATACTGTGACAAAATTATTTAGAATTTTATCTGCATGTCACAGTTAGAAAAGCACCAGAAAATGCGAAACTTATAGAAATGTAAATGTACACTATAAGAATGCACTCTTGCCATATCACTACACATAATGTATTTCATAGCACAGTGTGCTCTTAGCATCTACTTGCTACCTAGGTCTTCGTAGCAATGAGTGCTCCAGCAAGGTGTAAATTTATACCATCTTCATGCTGCAAATAGCACCAGCATGGTGCTGCACTGACTAATATAGGAGGATCATTATATGGGGCACAAGACTCCTGAGTAGCTATTTATTTCCCAATTTGCAGTGCATGAACCTAAAAATGATCTATTTTCGTCAAACCCTGTGAACACTGATTCTCAGGCCATGATCAGACATGACAGAATTGTTTCAGCAATGCTGATTCCTTACCATAGACCTGTAAATTACAGTATAATACATGGAGATGGGATTTTAAAACCCCATACCCACATAGAGGGAAAATTCTGCATTGAAATAGGAGCGTGCTGTGGATTTTCACATGGGCAGCCTGCTTATTTTATTGTGCAGAAGGTGCTGATTTTCATTGTGGATAAAATGAAAATCAGCAGAAAAACCTGCAAGTCGCACAACTATTCACAGGAAATATATTAGGCATGTGTGAGCTAGGTCTTATAGATCCACTGAACATGTTATTATAGTAGCTTGTAAATATCTAACATTACTGTATTTGGGAGCATTAGACAACTACAGGATCAAATTTTACATATCAAATAAAGTGCACCAATTGGGTGCAATAAGTGATAGTCATAGATTTTCTTTCCCAATTTTAGTCTGATTTAGATAATACTTATAAAAGAAGGTATTGCTCAAGAATAGAGATGAGCGAACACTGTTTGGATCAGCCGATCCGAAAAGCACGCACCCATAGAAATGAAACTTTGCCGGCGGCCGGCCGGCGTCACAGGTGCTTCCATTCATTTCTATGGGTGCGTGCTGTTCGGATCGGCTGATCCGAAAAGTGTTCGCTCATCTCTACTCAAGAACATTGCCCAGAATATCAGCCGATCTTCTTCCTGTAGTGCATCATTGTACCATTTCTTTCCCACGTAAGCAGAACAAAGTCATCCATACAATGTAGAAGAAAATATGATTCATCAGACCAGGCCCCCATCTTCTATTGTCTCATCATCCATTTTTCATACAGTGCCTTGCGAAAGTCTTCGGCCCCCTTGAACTTTTCAACCTTTTGCCACATTTCAGGCTTCAAACATAAAGACATCAAATTTTAATTTTTTATGCAAGAGTCAACAACAAGTGGGACACAATTGTGAAGTGGAACGAAATTTATTGAAGATTTTAAACTTTTTTAACAAAGAAAAAACAGAAAAATTGAGTGTGCAAAATTATTCGGCCCCTTTGCGTTAATACTTTGTAGCGCCACCTTTTGATGCGAATACAGCTGCAAGTCACTTGGGGTTTGTCTCTATCAGTTTTGCACATCGAGAGACTGAAACTCTTGCCCATTCCTCCTTGCATAACAGCTGGAGCTCAGTGAGGTTGGATGGAAAGCGTTTGTGAACAGCAGTTTTCAGCTCTTTCCACAGATTCTTGATTGGAATCAGGTCTGGACTTTGACTTGGCCATTCTAACACCTGGATATGTTTATTTGTGACATTGTACATTTTTCTTTATGTTTTGGATCATTGTCTTGTTGGAAGATAAATCTGCGTCTTTTGCAGACTCCAACAGGTTTCCTTCCAGAATGGTCCTGTATTTGGCTCTATCCATCTTCCCATCAGTTTTAACCATCTTCCCTGTGCCTGCAGAAGAAAAGCAGGCCCAAACCATGATGCTGCCACCACCATGTTTGACAGTGGGGATGGTGTGTTCATGCTGATGAGCTGGGTTGCTTTTACGCAAAACATATCATTTTGCATTGTGGCCAAAAAGTTTAATTTTGGTTTCATCTGACCAGAGCACCTTCTTCCACATGTTTGGTATCTCCCAGGTGGCTTGTTGCAAACTTTGAACAAGACTTTTTATGGATATCTTTGAGAAATGGCTTTCTTCTTGCCACTCTTCCATAAAGGCCAGTTTTGTGCAGTGTACGACTGATTGTTGTCCTATGGACAGACTCTCCCACCTCAGCTGTAGATCTCTGCAGTTCATCCAGCGTGATCATGGGCCTCTTGGCTGCATCTCTGATCAGTCTTCTCCTTGTATGAGATGAAAGTTTAGAGGGACGGCCGGGTCTTGGTAGATTTGCAGTGGTCTAATACTCCTTCCATTTCAGTATGATTGCTTGTACAGTGCTACTTGGGATGTTTAAAGCGTGGGAAATCTTTTTGTATCTAAGTCCGGCTTTAAACTTCTCCACAACTGTATCTCGGACCTGCCTGTTGTGTTCCTTCGTCTTCATGATGCTCTCTACGCTTTAAACAGAACCCTGAGCCTATCACAGAGCAGGTGCATTTATACAGAGACTTGTTACACACCGGTGGATTCTATTTATCATCATCAGTCATTTAGGACAACATTGGATCATTCAGAGATCCTCACTGAACTGAACGGAGTGAGTTTGCTGCACTGAAAGTAAAGGGGCTGAATAATTTTGCATGCCCCACTTTTCAGTTTTTTATTTGTTAAAAATTTTTAAAATATCCAATAAATTTCATTCCACTTCATAATTATGTCCAACTTGTTGTTGATTCTTCCCCCAAAATTAAAATTTGACATCTTTATGTTAGAAGCCTGAAATGTGGCAAAAGGTTGAAAAGTTCAAGGGGGCCGAATACTTTCGCAAGGCACTGTATGCCCATGAACCCATTGTAAGCATCTTTAGTAGTAAAAAGCAGTCAACATGGGCAATCTGGCTGGAACGGAGTTACACTGTACTATATGCAGCAAGTAATGTATTGTGTTCTTCTTACACCTTTCTATTATAGCCAGCATTCCCTTTTTCAGAAAACTATGCTACGTAAGCTCATCTCTAGCTCAAGCTAGCCATGGCTTCCCATGTGCATCAATAAGTCCATGACACTGTGATCGATTTAATAGTTGTTGATACCTGAACCACTTTAAGTAGGTTCTAATCACTTTAGACACCCATATAAGACAGCAGTTTAGACAATATACCCTGGGTCATAGTCATTCAGATACTTACATTTGCCTAATTTTTTTTCCAACACTTCAACTTCAAGAGCTGACTATTTACTTACCGCTTATGGCTGATCGGCATAGTTTGGTTGTACTTTTCATTGATAGATTTAAGCTTATGAGTTACTCGAGTCTCTTGGCTCAAGAGAAGATTTTAAATCTAAGTTGGAAGGAATTAATAGAGCTCATGTAAAATACACCTGATAAGCTACTAACACATATCCTGACCTGAGAAGATTGGGAATTCAATACTGGAACCAAAGAGCAGGAAATGCATAAATCCTTGCAATAGCTCTGCTTGTAAGCATATTGTCAAAGTCCCAAAAATGTTTCTTGCTTATACAGTATACTCTTCTGGTCAACATGAAAACAGAATAAAAAGACCAAATGAGTCAACTTGTAGATTACATAGTATAAGTACTAACTGTACGGCATTATCAATAAGCAACATACAGGACAGGGGCTTGTCTCACTAAATCAAAATGGTACCGTAAGCCTCATCCTTTCAACAGACATGACAAGCCAGTATGACATTCTGCTATGTGAGCCATTCCAATCCTGTAAACTGTTGCTACTGGTGTCATCTTTTTATCCCCTTTTTGTGTCATACTTGTCAAGTACCACAAAATTGCAGGGATTGTCCCAAATTTTCTGAAACAATCTTTACAAATTCTGTTTTTCCTGGGTAAGATCCATCTGCAAAGAGATAGAATTTGTACAAACTCTGCCCTTGTCCTAAAATGGGTAGTCCCTCTGAATGAACGGCTGTCTACCACTTAGCTTTGGGGGGGGGTAAAGCATGTGGAAAGCTGGATGTTGCGTATATAGACTGACTGAATTGCTGTGTATACCACTTATCTTTTGGGGGGTAGACCCTTAAAAATTGGATTGAGCTCATATAGCCTGATTGAATTGCTGTGTCTCCCACTTAGCTTTGGGGGTACAGCATTAAAAAACTGGATTGAGCTTTTATAGCGTGACTGAATTGCTGTGTTTCACACATAGCTTTTGGGGGGTAGACCCTTAAAAATTGGATTGAGCGTACATAGCCTGGCTGAATTTCTGTGTCTCCCACCTAGGTTTTGGGGTTACACACTGTGAAAAATTGGATTGAGTGTACATAATTGCTATGTATCCCTGTTTTGGGGGGACATTGCCTGGAAAGCTAGGTTCAGCGTATATCACTGGACTGAATTGCTCTGTATCCCTGTTAGGTGTTTGGGGGGACACTGCCTGCAAAGCTGGGTTGAGTATATATTTCTGGACTCAATGCTCTGTATCCCTGTTAGGTGTTTGGGGGGACACTGCCTGGAAAGCTGGGTTGAGCGTATATCGCTGGACTGAGTTGCTCTGTGTCCCTGTTAGGTGTTTGGGGGGACACTGCCTACAAAGCTGGGTTGATCAAATATCACTGGACTGAATTGCTCTGTATCTCTGTTAGGTGTTTGGGGAGACACCACCAGCAAAGCTGGGTTCAGCGTATATCGACTCCCATCCCTGCAGTATATAGCTCTGACAAGAGCTGTTGTTGTTCTTCCATTTTTCCCTGCCTATCTGAAGCTAATCCCTATCTAGCCCTCAGCAGCACCTCTGCCCCTATGTCTGAAAGCCGCAAAATGAAATGAAGATGGCCCTGGCTAATTCTTATAAATCAGAGGTCACATGTTTTCGGCACCCATTGTTTTTTTTTAAATTTTTTTCAATGCCTCCATTGTCGTAGTTCCTGTCCTACCTCCCCAGCACAGTTATTGGTGCAAAAAACCTGCCAGGTAAGGTGGGAGGGGATACAAATTTTTACTGCGTTTGCCGTGTGGTATTCGATTGGAATCGAATACCTCGAACGACCTGATATTTGATTGAATACCTATTTCATCGAACGGCGTTCGCTCATCTCTATTCGTAACACTATTTTTGAAAGTATTATTAAAAAAAAAATTAAAAAAAAAATTAAAAGACTGTTGTAAAGTAGAAGAAAAACTCACCTGCTTAGGATGACCGCACCACTGCATAAATTGACTATAAAGAAATTGCATGGTTGTTTCGGAATTCTTTGCAGATGTCTTTGCAAAAAATCTACCATGTGTGACTCCACCGAAATACATGTATAGCTTCCTCAAAGAATTTTTACCACAGTAGTGAGCTTCTGTAGCAGGATGTGTTATGGCCAATAGATTTGTTATATAAAACTTTGTGGAAACATTGCTATAGTCTCTAAGGGCTAGTTCACACGGGGACATGGACGATGATTTTGACAGCTGATTTTGCGGCCAAATCAGCCTCCATAAGGCTAAGTTCACACGTGAAAAAAGCTAGCTGATTTTGTCACTGATTTTTAAGCCTCGCTTTTTTTGGACGCTGTTTTTTGCATTGGACGCTGTTTTTGACGCTGTTTTTGACGCTTTTTCGGTCGCTGTTTTTTTGAAGCTTTTTTTTTCCCCAGCCCATTTTTTTAACTAGCCAGCCCACTGGGCATGGCCAAAACCAACCCCTTTTTGTCTGTAGGCGCCATTTTAGCACACATCTCTAACTGAGCAGAGCTCACTGCTACTTCATAGCAAGCTGCTATCTTTGATATCAAAAAATAAAATTAAAAAGGCATGGAATCATCACTTAAAAAAGTTAATTTTAACAATATTGAAGCAGTACTTACATTTTTAAATGCAATTTCCTGGAGAGAAGGGAGCCCAATGAGTGCTGCTGTATCCAGATGTGCTGTGCTGTGATGAGTACTGTCACAAAATGGCTGCAGGAAGCAGCCAACACCCATGGCCACTCCTCTGGGATGTCACTTCCAAAAGTGTGATAAAAAACAGCTAGCTGTTTCAGTCGCTGTTTTTGCCAAAACAGCTGCAAAAAAAAGCGACCAAAAACAGCTAGCTGTTTTTTCAGCGCCCAATAGACTCCAATTCATTTTTTCAGGCGGAAAACGCCTGAAGAAAGGTCATGTCGCTTCTTTTTCTGCTAGCAAAAAATCTAGCAATAAAAAAAGCTAGCAGAAAAAAAAAAGCTAGCAATTCACATAGGGCTCCATTTTATGGAGGCTGATTTGGCCGCGAAATCAGCTGTCAAAATCAGCGTCCATGTCCCCGTGTGAACTAGCCCTAAAATGGAGCCCTATGTGAATTGCTAGCTTTTTTTTTTCTGCTAGCTTTTTTTATTGCTAGCTTTTTTTGCTAGCAGAAAAAGAAGCGACATGACCTTTCTTCAGGCGTTTTCCGCCTGAAAAAATGAATTGGAGTCTATTGGGCGCTGAAAAAACAGCTAGCTGTTTTTGGTCGCTTTGTTTTGCAGCTGTTTTGGCAAAAACAGCGACTGAAACAGCTAGCTGTTTTTTATCACACTTTTGGAAGTGACATCCCAGAGGAGTGGCCATGGGTGTTGGCTGCTTCCTGCAGCCATTTTGTGACAGTACTCATCACAGCACAGCACATCTGGATACAGCAGCATTCATTGGGCTCCCTTCTCTCCAGGAAATTTTATTTTTTGATATCAAAGATAGCAGCTTGCTATGAAGTAGCAGTGAGCTCTGCTCAGTTGGAGATGTGTGCTAAAATGGCGCCTACAGACAAAAAGGGGTTGGTTTTGGCCATGCCCAGTGGGCTGGCTAGTTAAAAAATGGGCTGGGGAAAAAAAAAGCTTCAAAAAAACAGCGACCGAAAAAGCGTCAAAAACAGCGTCAAAAACAGCGTCCAATGCAAAAAACAGCGTCCAAAAAAAGCGAGGCTTAAAAATCAGTGACAAAATCAGCTAGCTTTTTTCACGTGTGAACTTAGCCTTAGAGTCATTGACTGCTAATTTACTGACGGCACTAAAGTCCAGAGTTATAACATTCACGATTCTTCTGATTGTCATTGGAAACAGTTAACAACCTTATTGTCAGACACGTCCTATAAATGTATTTGTCATTGTGCAGCCGCTGTCAGGTCATCCACAATATACTGCTACGGTAGGTAGGAGCTAGAATTTATGAAGCAAAAACTCACATGTACAATGCCCTTTGATATTCAATGTGCTGTCCAGATGAATAATGAAATTAGCAGAGCAAAGGTTCCTTAGTAAAAGTAGCTTGAGAATTCAGATGTAAAATGAATAAAGTAGATTCTCTATGTAAATTATAACTTCTTTAAAGTAATGAATGCGTACACCAGGGGTCGGCAACCCACGGCACGTGTGCCAAGAGTGGTATGCAAGACAGACTTCCATGGTACGCAATCCAGAAGTTTCATCTCATTTGTCTGAATGGGTCTCAGGGGTTACGTCGGCTTCATTATGTGGGTTCATTATACAGATGTAACTCCCGAGGCCCGGTCTCTGACATCAAGCAGAAAAGAACAGGGAGCCGCACCCTAGTCCAGAGAAGGTAAGTAACATAATAAAAATAATGTTTGATCGCCTCTACTGGGCCTCCACTTATTATACTCTGGGGTCTCTTCAGCTTGTGAGTGGAGAACTCCAAAAGTTTCGAGTTCGCCTGAACCTAAAATTTTGGGGAAATTTGTTAGTGCCACTATGGGATACTATACTGGAGGGGCCAATATGGGACATTATACTATGTGAAGGGGCCCCTATGGGACATTATTCCATGTGGAGGGACCACTGTGGATCATTATATTGTGTGGTGTGGAGGGGCCACTTTGGGACAATATTCCGTATAATGGGGTGTTTTTACACAAGAAACACAGGGAATTTTCCAATAAGAATACATGCACTTTTATGCAAAAACACGCCATGTGAATGTAGCTTTACATTACAGTGTAAGTGCCAGAGGCCTAGGACTGGATGCAGCTACAGCAGCATCAAGATACATAATGCTGCCATACGGTGCTCCTGGATGCATACATTTGCCACTAATTGGGGGCCGTACATGTAATTTTATTGCTTCTAATGGGATAGTAGTAAATGCATGTGTCCAGGCAGCCCTAGTGCTGTCTAGAGAGAGCCATTACTCATCCTAAAAGTCCTGTAAGGAATCCCCCTCCGGCCAACATTCCTCATCCTACACTTTCTAGTGTTTCCCTGCATGAAAAGCAACTCTATCCCTTCTACAATGTGCTGTCCAGGTGAACAATGAAATGAACAGAACAGAGGTTCCATAGTGAAAGCCTTTCTTAAGGGGCCATAGCTTACGTCTCAGCCATCATATGACGCCATGAGTATTCCTTAACCCCTTTCCACTGCAGATATTTAATTTTTTTCATTTTATCTTCCTCACTTTCCAAAAGACATAACTTTTTTTTTAATCATTTGTAAGGCAAAATGAGGGCCTGTCTATTGTAAAGCAAATTGTACTTCATAATGGTACCATCTACTATTCCATATGATGTTCAAGGAAGAAGGAAAAAATGAAGAATTGGGTGGAATTTCTCATGGGGGTTTTTTCATGGCGTTCACCGTGCAGCAAAAATGTTACCAAAACTTTGAAAAATACAAAAATTTCTGTGTGCAAGGCTGGTCAAAGTCTTATTTTGTGGGAAGATGGTAGTCTTGGGAATTGTCTGATGTTTTGATTTCCTCCCTCCCAAAAAAGAAAAGCAATGTAGCGGTTTAGCCTTTTTTACTTTTTTCCCTGCTATAGCATTCACTCTATAAGCTAAATATTTTACATGAGTAGAGCATGAGTATTTTTGGATGTGGGAATACCTAATTTAGATCAGGGCCCCACAGGCCAGAAATGCCGCAATTCGCCTGTGGGGCGTTTTACAGTATCTGCAAAGTGGATGCCAAAGTGAATCCCATGCTCACTTTGCATTTAAAACCCCAGCACAGTTTTGGAAATCACAGCATGTCAATTATATCTATGGAAACGCCAGTGACTTTCCTGTAGATACAGTATAACGGTAACAAAGTCTGCGGAGGAAAACTCTGTGAACTCTCCAAGCGCAGCAGGAAGAACCGCAATGCGTTCCAAACACGTTTCTTCACGCAGCGCTTTAGTGGGGCCTTAGCCTTAATATGATTCTTTTTGTTGCTTTAGATTTACATGTGATCTAGGGAGGGAGATAATCTAATTTTTTTTTACTTTTTAATGACAGAAAAATGCCATAAAATGCTGCAAAAAACTGCAAAATGTGAGCACTGAAAATCTGAAACAATTTTCCTATGGATGGATTTTCACATGTTTGCTGTTTTGGGTAAATCTATTTTATTGTTTGACTTTTCTTTCATTGTTTTCAAAGAAAACTGGGAACTATACTAATCGGTCATTGGTGGGGGTTTTTTTTTGCATTTTTTCACACTATATCATGTATAACTAATGTTATATTTTTTTCTGTGGGTCATTATAATTGTGACAGTATCATACATGTTAATATTCCAAAACACTATTGCCAGTCAGTGTAGAACTGACCAGGGGACCATTGTCACTGATGAGGAGGGGGCCACCTTAGATGCTTCGATCACTATTAACTGTGGAATGTAACTGGTTAAAGTGAAGTATCTCTTCTTAAGAGTGGCAGTGGCAGGAGCTCAACCATGTAGATCAGCTGTGCTGCTACTAATCTCATAAGTAGCACTACCCATTAGATCATATTGATGTGTATATCCATCACAGCACGGTTGCTGACGCATGTGACAGGTGAATGTGATGTCACATGGTCTGATCGCAGTTCAGTTCCATTAGCTGTATATGTAAGCTGCTGTGCTCTGCAAGTACTGAAGAGGCCGCAGTGACCCCCTGATGCTGCAGCTTCTTCAAACAGCTGATCGTCAAGGGTCCAACTTCAGGCGTTTTATGTATAGGTATATAAGGGCCAGAAAGTCCACAGTGAAAAACTCTGTGGTTTCTGTGAAAAATACAGCGGAAAAAAAAAAAAAAAAAAAAAAAAAGAGCTTCCACCTCGCTATGTGGAGCCTTAAGCCTTAAGGGATAACCACTATTTATACATACCAGAATTATGCAAAATCTGTAGCAGGTCTGTTACCTTTGTGGCAGAAAGGGCGATATCTATGCACACTTCAGAAAGAATGCTCACAGTCAAATCTACCAGGGGTGTATCTTGAGGGGGTGCAGAGGGTGCAGTCGCACCGAGGCCCAGGAGCATTAGGGGGCATTCACACAGAGTATTTTGGCACGGATTCTGACGTGAAATCCACATGGAAAAAAAAAGCCGCCCATTGACTTCAATGGGTTCCGTTTTCCACGTGGAACCCACTGAAGTCAATGGGAGGCTTTTTTTCCCAAGTGGATTCTGACGCACATGGAAACTCCGTGTGAATGCCGCCTTAGGGGGCCTATAACCACTGGCATCAGTATTGAGATAGCAGCTTCCATCTGGACCATAAATCAAGGAAACCCACAGATTACCCTAACCTCACTAAGGTTCATTAAAACTTCTTAGTACCCATAATCATCACTATCAAGAATTCGTTGTAGGGATGAGGTAGGGGGCCCCGGACAAAAGATTGCACCAGGGTCCACAAGACTTTAGTTATGCCACTGACATCTACAGTATCGTAATGAATCACACATGTATCTCGCACACGCCAGTGCTTTCATAGGTGACCAAATAATCTATGCATGCTTTTAGAGTGAGCGAGGAAACAAATCTGTACAAACAGGAAAATAGAACTCAATACCTATGGTACCTTGGCTACACTCAAGCTATTGGCATCAGTGTTACAAGCCAGCAGGACTAACCACTGATAGAAGTATGAATAGTCCATGACTGTGTGACATAACCACCTGCTCTACTGCATAAATACGGGGCTCAGGAATCAGTTCCTGCTGTAAGTTCCCATTGTAAGATATCATGACAAGGAATAAGAAGCCACAAAATGAATCTACTGTATATTGATAAGTGTCATGACTCAATGCCCAAGCAAAATATCCAGCTTCAGCTTAGCATTGTAATTATATTATATCTGGCTGGCTATATACAATACATGAATACAGAAGCATTTTCCATATTGCATGCCAGCCCGTCTACAGGGATAATCCCTTAATACTGTGGTTTTGCAGAGTTTTAGCCATAAGATAAACATTGTTATCAAAACCAGCGGTAACATTACTGGCATTATTCATGCATGTTTTAGCATCTCTGAATATGCAGAAAAAAAACTCACATCTGTTGTTCGGTTTTTCTTGCCAACTTAAACACAAATATCTTCTGGTGCTAATGAATTAACTTAGTCTTGAATGTCATTATTACACATCTCAGCAGTATCATGTAACAGTGCATTTAAATCAAGACAGCTCATGTAAATGCAAAAGTCTCAGTAACATGCCGTGCGTGGAACCAGTACTGAGTGCAAAAATAACATAATAACTAAATTATTCTATACGGGAATCTCCAGGCAAAACTAAATAATAGTGCAGATTGGTTTCTCACTTGCCTATCCCTGCCTTACCTGGGACCCTGCAGGTATGACATTTTGGGGGGCTTCCTCCTGAATCTTTTCTAGTCCATGACATCCTGAAGACTGGTACAGGGTGTAAACCTTGTGGTCGTGTAACCACAGGCACTTATGGTATATCCACAGTATATACTATGCTATGCTGTTAACTCCTCATAGTAATGAATGGAAGTTTCCACACTCCTGGCCAACTCTCCATACAATCAGAATCTGGATTTGGGGCCAGGAGCCACCTGGATTTGGTTAGGGAACCTCTGCTCTGTTCCACAAGCACCAATAGGTTGCATCCTACAGGAGTTCACAGGGATGCCATTTATTAGTTAAACATGTTGGGGGGTTGTAGAAACAATTTTAATTAGCAACGGATATTCCCGTTTGTCAATATTGCAATATAATAAGATTGCTAATCCAATATACAAAGGAGTGATCAAGAATTCAGCAGGTCACTACTATAATAGATGGATGAGGCAGATCGGGAATTACTGCAATCAATATCTAATAACAGGAGATTTATTTAGAGTCACTCAGATATTGTAGGCAAATCCATTGTGATTTTAATTGTAGTTCACTAGTATGACTGGAGGGTTCAATGATGTGGAATAAAAGTTATGATTTAGGAGTGCGGGAATGGAACCTTTGATGCCTATGAGGCAATTTGTGTTAAGATACAGTAAAGATAATTCTGGTCTATACCATGGATGATTCATGGTATCATGAAAGCAGTACTCAGATCAGACATTTATGGCATAGCCCATGGCCATACATTTTGACCAACCTGACTAGATAGTCCACTGTTTGAAGTCTCTACAATTTCACAACCAGAAACAATGAAGGTAAAGTTAACAACTGTATAGAGACATGTCCCTTCATGTTCCTGAACTACAGATAGACTTTGTATAGTTGCCATGTTCAAAAAAGTAAAGAATAGATGATTTCAATTTAAAAATTCCTTATCTGTATTAATTCAAGCACCTAATATGTGGGGATTGTGAACATCGAAACTTCTCCGAATAGATATTGGACTTATTCTAAGCATAAATCTTCTGTATTTAACTCCCATAAAGATAAGATAATCCTTTAATAGTCCCACGGTAGGGAAATTTCAGTGTGTGACAGCAGAATAGGTAATACAGATACAGGATAATAAACAGCAATATGTTACAGAAGGAGACACACATAAGCTGAAAAAAATACTATACTAGGAATAAATAGCAGCTAAGGAGGAGAAGAAAGAAAGAAGACTTCAGGATAATTTAGCTCTCTCTTTGCTTGGTCTGATGTAGATTATGTAGCTTGATCGCGGTTGGAAAGAAGGACTTGCGATAGCGCTCCTTCTCACACTTGGGGTGAAGCAGACGGTCACTTACAGTGCTGCCAAGTCCCATCAAGGTCTCATACATGGGGTGGGATTTATTCTCCCGCATGGAGCTCACCACGGACGGTGTCCTTCTGTTACCTACCACCTCTACTGAGTCCAGGGGGCTCCCTAGGACAGAGATGGCCCTTCTAATCAGCCTGTCAAGTCCATTTCTGTCCCTGGTTGATATACAGCTCCCCCAGCAGGCCACACTGAAAAAGATAGCTGAAGCAACCACAAAGTTGAAAAAGGCCCTAAGAAGTGTCCCCTGGACTCCAAAGGCCCTCAAACTCCTGAGCAGGTAGAGCCTCATGTGATCCCTTCTGTGCAGCGCATCCAGGTGTTCGGCCAGTCCAGTTTATTATTGAGGAGCACACCAAGGTGCTTAAAGGTCTTGACTATCTCAATGCATGACCCTCGGATCTCCTATGGGATTAGAGCACTTCTCCACTTACTAAAGTCCACCATCATCTCTTTGGTCTTCCCAGCATTAATCCTGAGGTGGTTCTGCTGACACCATTCTACAAAATCCTAGTTTAAGTCTCTGTATTCCCTATCATCACCATCAGTGATATGGTCTACTATTGCAGACTCATCGGAGTACTTCTGTAAGTAACAGCAAGATGAGTTGTGCCTAAAGTCAGCAGTGTACAGTGTGAAGAGGAAAGAGGCAAATACTGTACCTTGTGGTGCCCCTGTACTATAGATCACAGTGTCCGACACACGATTCCTGGCTCTAACATACTGTGGTCAGTTTGTGAGGTTTCCGAGTATCCAGTTGGATAGGTGATGGTCCACTCCAACAAGGTCCAGCTTGTCCCTCAGTAGCCCTGGCTAAATGGTGTTGAATGCACTGGAGAAATCAAAGAACATCATTCTCACAGTGTTCCCTGGTTTCTCCAGATGAGAGAGAGCTCTTTGAAGAAGGTGGATGATGGCATCATCCACCCCAATGCCCGGCCGATAGGCAAACTGGAGGGAGTCCAGAACAGAACACACTGGAGGTCGTAGATATGTCAGGACCAGTCTCTCTAGGACGTTCATCAGGTGGGATGTCGGTGGTACAGGTCGGTAGCGGTTGAGTTTCTTTGGGACTGGTACCACACAAAATGTTTTCCACAATTGTGGTACCACTCCCAGCTTTATACTTATATTGTACATGTGCATAATAACCCCACACAATTGGTCTCCACACATTTTAAGAACTGTTGCACTCATCCCATTGGGTTCTCCGGCCTTGTCTGTTTTAATGATCTTGATTTACCTACACACTTGAGACTCAGTGAGGGTCAGATGGCAATTGAGTGCAAGTCGATGGAGAAGGGGTCTTGGTGTGATGGGGGGGGGTTGACTGACAAGCTGGTGAAAGCATAGTTGGAGTGGAGTCGAATATGTTGAAGAATGGATTAAGCTATTTTCTGTCTCCTATCTGAAGACCTGCCTCCTGCTTGTGGCCAGATTTTGCCTTAAGGCTATTCCACACTTTGCTGACCCTTCCTTGCCCCATCTATAGTTCCATCATCCACCTGTAGTTGGTCTTTCCCCTCTCTGATCAGCCGTCTCAACTGTTTTTGCACCTCCACCAGGCCATTTTTGTCAGCAGACCTAAAGACTCTCTTTTTCTCCTTGAGAAGAGCTTTAATCTCAGAGTTGATCCATGGTTTGTTATTGGAGAAACACCTCACCCTTCTAGTTGTTACCATGCTGTCCACACAGAAATTAATGTAGTCCATTATGCAATGTGTAAGTCCCTCAATGTCATCCAGAAACGAGTCTTGCAACACTTCCCATGTTGTTGTGTTAAAACAGTCCCTCAGAGTCTCGACACTTTCCTCTGACCAAATTTTCACTGTACGGGCAACAGCTGGTTTTCTGTGCATAAGTGGTGTGGCCAGGGGCCCACATGGCGGAAACACAGTGGGAAAAAAATGCAAGTGTTTTACAGTCCCTGCAAACAGTTGAGGTTTTTGGAAATCGCAGCATGTCAATTATACCATGGAAAAACCAACAGTTCCCCTATTGACAGATGTAATGGAAGCAGAAGTCCGCAGAGGAAACCTCTGCAGACGTTCTGTGACAAGCACTGCGGTAAAAACCGCAATGCCTTGCCGCTGCGGTTATTCTCACAGTCTTTTTTTTTTGCTGCAGCCCAATATGTAGGTCCTTAACCTTATCACCTAATAACAGGATAAGGTAGGGGTTTAAAAGCTTGGCGTCCCCAAGACTGTGGGAGTACAAGACCACTGTTCTCATGGTTTTCCAGCAGATAAGGGTTATCTATACAATATATGCTTAGGTATTTATGGCCTAATTCTCTTACTTTAGTGACCACTGCCTGAGGTCTTAAGCCTATAACATGTCAAGCTGTATTAGACAAGCAGATTTTATTCATATACGTTGACCAGTGACAAAACGTACTGTATTTCTTCTATTGTTTGCATGCAGAAAAGCCATAATTACACAGGGCAATGTACTGCCAGTGAACAATATTTATTCTGATGAAAGCGATCACTAGATGAAGCTGAAAAAATCCCTTGAAATCCCTCAGCAAACAGCTGCCTATAAGCGCTGATGGTTGTAAATCACCCATAAAGTTCAGAATAGTTAAGACAAATTTCTAAACCTCTCATATTCAAAAAGCATGGAAACTTTACAGGCAAGAGGATTCTATTTTAATAGTCAAATGTTAATACCAGATGTTGGTCTATAAATAAGTAGATTTACAGGTGTCTGAAACAATTACCGTCATGAAGTCATTCCCAGCATTTCATTCAAGAAAATTAATACTCTTGTATTGAGTATAAAACTATTAAGACATGTGAATGGAATTTACACGCATACATGTGAGAAACAGCTATACAGAATGTGACAGGAAACCACAGCCAGGAAACTTGTGTGAACCTCTCAATACATTGATAGGTAATATAAGTGGAAACAGCTGCACGGCTCGATCTTGCAAAACTGACATGTTTAAGCTTTTCGTGGCAATAACCCTTGGACACTTTAACTTACCCAAGTGACTTTGAGACTTTTTTTTCTACGACACATTGTCCTTCCTGTTAGGCTGGGTTCACACTACAATTGTTAATGTCCGTTGCTGTCTTCCATCATAGGATGACAGCAACAGACATTAACACTAATGTAAACAGCATGACAGACATTATCAGCAGGATTTTTTCTTCCATCACAAAAAAAACCAAACATAGCATGATGTGATAGTGGCCATCATGTTGTTTACATTAGTATCAATTGGAACGGACACAGATTAAAGGGGGTTGTCCAGGCAGAAGGTTTTAAAATCAGCCAGAGGTAGTGAAAAGAATTTAAAAAATGCAAACTCTGCTGTCCCCAATGCTCCGGTGTCCTCTCATGCCTCCCAATATATCTGCTCCGGCAGCTTCTCCCAGGTCTCTTCTGAAATTCCACTGAATTCGTGGTCACGTGACTGCTGAGGACAATCAGCAAAGGGCCTGCAATATTACCACCTGTGGCATCGTGGGCCCTCTTCCTGAGGCCTGCTGAGACTGCTGATACAGTGGCTTCAATGCAACTCCAAAAGAGGCCCGGGAGTAGCTGCCGGAGCAGAAGAACCAGGAGTCATGGGAGGACACTGGCCCATCGGGGTCAGGTGACGATTAGAGATGAGCGAACACTGTTCGGATCAGCCGATCCGAACAGCACACTCCCATAGAAATGAATGGAAGCACCTGGCACGCAGACTTTGCCGGCGGCCGGCCGCTTAACTCCCCGCGTGCCGGCCGCTTCCATTCATTTCTATGGGAGCGTGCTGTGAGCGTGCTGTTCGGAACGGCTGTTCCGAACAGTGTTCACTCATCTCTAGTGACGATGTATTTTTTAACATTTTTCTCACTGCCCCTGGCTGACTTAATAGTTAAAAGGGTTGTCCATTTTTGCCTGAACAACCCCATTAAGTTTGTGCTTGTTCTCCGCAACAGTTTAATGTCCATTGCTGTCATTCTATGACGAAAGACAGCAATGAACAATAGCAACAGTAATGTGAACCCAGCCTTAGTGGTAAACTTTAGTTGATATTTTCTGCATTTATTTATGAAAAAATATTCTGCTTTTCAAACAGATCATTATACCACCCAAATTATTTAATAAACATTATTTACCATAGGCCTGTTTTATACTCACATCACCTTTTAATTGACATTGAATTTATTTTGGACGTTACAAATCTAACAGAAATTTCACAAACCCATTTTTAAGAGAAAACTTCAGTTCTGAAGGAAATTTTAAAGGTCTATATGTTAGTCATCCCTCAAAAGTCATCCCACTTTCAAAATTGCAACCTTCATGTAATTCAAAACAGCATTTTGGAACTTTACTAACCATTTAGGAGTTTCACAGGAATTAAAGCAATATGGAGGTAAAATTTAGACATTTTCTTTTATATTACCGTACATTAAAGGGGTTGTCTGGGATAAAAAACAAAAAAAAACAAAACAAAAACATTTTAACATTAAACTAAACACTCCCCCCATCTACTTTATAAACTACTTTTATTAGCAAAGCTTGATATTTACCATTTTCACTGGGGCAGTCACATGACCGCCCCAGGCACATCTTCATGGCATCCTGTGACGCTTCGTCTTGCCACTTCCAGAGATAGGGGTCACACGCAATAGACTTCACAAGCGATTGTGGGCTATTGTGCATGCACGAGCTGCTGGGGCGACATCACAAAGATGGCTGCTGGTGGTGAAATGGGCAGGCTAGCTAGGTAGAAAGGGAGTGGAAGTGTTTTGAAAGGGATGGGGACAGTGAGTGTGAGGTATGATGATTGAAAACTAGGATTCTAATGATGGCTGCTGAGGGTATAGTGAATGGGCTAGCTAAGGAAACAGGGAGGGGGGAGTGTGTAAGAAAGGGAGGGGGTCAGTCATTGAGAGAGGGAGAAGTGAGGCATCCTGGAATTTGTAGGAAACACAGAAGAGGAAGTTAGGGATGTAAACAAATTCAGAGTTTTCAATGAGCTCACTGAGAACCCCAAAAAATTACTCAAAACACTGCTAAAGGTATTTGCTGGCATTTATTAATCCATTAATAGCGCTAACATGGTTAAAAGGCTAAGGCCCCACATAGTGGGTCGCAGCCAAAAAAAAAATTGCAGGAAAAACCATGGTGGAAATGCATCACGGTTCTTCCCGCAGCGTTTTTCACAGAAAGTCCGCCTCCTCGAAGTTTTTGCTTCAATTATACCTAATGGGAAAATACCGGCATTTCCGTAGGTATAATTGACATGCTGCGATTTCCAAAAACACAATGTTTTGTAATTCGCAGCATTTCTGCTGTGTATTTTTTTCTGTGATGTGTGGGATGGGATTCTACGAATCCCATCTTCTTTGCAGGAACTGTAAAATGCTGCGGTTTTTGCCACAGCCAAATTGCAGCGTTTACGCCACATTGGGCCCTAATTGGACCTAAAAGAGGAAATGCAACACAAAATTTGTTATGCAATTTCTACTAAGCATGGAAATGCCCCAAATATGGATGTATATTGCTGATTCGATCTGGGAAGGAAAAAAGGTGCACCATGGGGCTTTTAGGAACAGATTTTGATGTAACTTTCAGGTGCCATGTCACATTTTCAGTACCTGATCTAGCTAAAGCACCAGATTAATGGAAACGCCGAAAAAGTGACCCCAATTTGTAAACTACACCCCTCACGGAACTTATAGTAGGAGTATAGTGTGCATTTTGACCCCACAGATCTTTCACAGAATTTTATCAATATTGGAACAGAAAAATTTAAACTTTTTATTCTTTTTAAAAATCTTCAATTTAGCACCCTATTTTTCATCTTACAATGGGTTAACCCCACAATTTGATAACCCTCATATACATGAAAACTGTGTCTGAGAACCCAGCCGGGCACAGCAGGCAAGGAGCATCATTAAGCTTTTAGAGGCAGAATTATTTTTCATTGCCATAATGCATTTTCAGAGACCCTAAAGGTGACATTGTAATGGAAAATACCAAGAAGTGAGCTCATTTTGGAAACTGTGCACCTTAAAAAATGTATCAAAGGGTATACTGATCATTTTGACTCCAGAATTGCTTTTCAAAAAGAAATTTGCAATGGATGGTAGAAAATTTAAATTGATACATGTCTCTGTGCCCAATATGTCATGCCCAGCTTATAAGACCGTGTTCTTGGCAAGATTCAAACCTAGGACTCTGGTGCTGCAAGACAACAGCACGAACCACTGAGCCACCAAGCTGCCCAACTATGGGAATATCAGAGCAAGTTCAAATTTTTTGTTTTGCCACAACTTAGTGACCAATGGTTTGTGGGTCTTTCGGGAAAACACACTTAGCTCCTCCAGGCACCAGGGCTGCTCTCCATTATAGCCAAAAATTACATAAGAACATCCAAAAATATTCATTATACAGGCAGAAGACGTGG
This sequence comes from Leptodactylus fuscus, assembly GCF_031893055.1. NCBI lineage: Eukaryota > Metazoa > Chordata > Amphibia > Anura > Leptodactylidae > Leptodactylus > Leptodactylus fuscus. Next base: position 178,246,055 of record NC_134267.1, on the reverse strand, counting down.
TAGATTTATTGCAGTGTCTCATTTCTTGAGATTGATTTGCTAGAAACTTTTCTTATGTAACCTAATATTTTGCACCAAATTAGTGTTTTTTGTGAAACCCCCTTTTCTATACATTGTTTAATAATGCACAAAAAATGTCTAAAAAAACCCCATCATAACTGGAGTAAGGCATGTACAGCAAGATTCCAGTACACTTAACTTCGTTGTTCTTCTCCAGGGACATAACAGTAAATGAAGAAACATTGTTCTACCAGGTACTTCTACAACATAAGGAACCATTATACAATATTCCAAACCACGGCTCCAAAACTGGTTACTGGAGGATCAGGCCATCATTTTGCTAGTAAAAAAAAACATCAGGCCAGAGAAGTATTTTGTTTGCAGCTGAGAAGAGTTACAGCAGAGCCTGATCTCCATATTTCTCTATTACAATTCCCTGCTAAGACAAATAACCAATATCCAAATGTGTCTACAGAGCAGCGGGAAAGAGCCCAAAACCTCATCCTGCACTAGATCACACAGCGGGTACCATAGCATTGTATTTGCATTAGGATCTTGTGTATTGTGTGTGTTTCCATTATGGCTTTATGAAGATTTCACAGATTAAAACAGCATCCTTAAATATCAGCACACATGCTTCATGCAGAAACACAAAAGATGTGCCTAAGAGAACCGGTGCCTCACAAATAACCTAAGAATTTATAGGATGCTCACTAGAATTCACTAGTAAACAATCCTTCTTACAGGAGAATGACTGGCTCAGACATGTTTGCACAGGCAGTAGAGTTTGTAGCATTTCTTTTGTAAGAACTGCATAATCACATGTACATTGTGATGGAAAACCATATATATAAAGCACCATGGAATTAATGGTGCTATATAAATAAACAATAATAATAATAATAATATTTTTTTTACATATATATTGACAGATCCTAACAAATGACACAATCATTATGTCATCTGTACTCATTCTTTTGCAGCTGTGGCTCTTTTATATTTTGCTTTAATCTTCTGCATGTTCTTTCAGGTAAGACCTGGTTCACATCTGTGTTCGGTATTCCATTTGGGGAGTCCGCTTGGGGACCCCCCCAACAGAAACCTATACGCATTAAAAAGTAGTTAGCTATGAAACCACACGGACCCCACAGACTATAATGGGGTCCGTGCGGTTTCCATATGAAACATGCGGGAGAAAAGTGCTGCTTGTGGAAACCACATGGATCCCATTTGTTTTTTAACACCACTGCCATTTTTGAGCCATTGCTAGAAATGGATACAGCAGGAAGGAGAAATACAAGTTCTTCCACTGTGTTTCCCCTTTAAAAATAAAAAAAATAAAAAAAATCCTTTTTCTGATATTGGCTCCAAAAAACTTTATGTAAAAGTGACACAAAAAGTGACATTTAACTCCCCCCCACACACACACACACACATACACACACTGTATGTGAATCTGCTGTTAGAAAAAGAGCAGAGAGACATGATCTATGTTCCAGATCATGAGGCTCCATTAAAGTCAATGTGTCTGTGAAAATCACGAACACCACATGGATGGAATATGTACAGTCCATTATTCACTGACCCAAAGACATTGTATAGGACAAGTATAGGAATTTAAAAACGAAAATAAAAAAACTAAAAACAAAAGGTTGATCTGTTATTCATGGATGCAAATAAGACTCCATGAACACGTCCAAGTGTGTTATCCGATGGCATCCGGTGGTCTGTTCTGTTCAGAAGGACCAGCTCTATCCTGGGGAGGCTACTGTCCGTGGTGAGCTCCATGCAGGAGAATAAATCCCACCCCACGTATGAGACCTTAACGGCACTTGGCAGCACTGTAGGTGACCGTCTGCTTCACCCCAAGTGTGAGAAGGAGCGCTATCGGAGGTCATTCCTCGCAACCGTGGCCAGGCTAAATAAGATACATCAGGCCAAGCGAAGATCACTCCACACAGAGAACTAAATGTCTTCTTTCTTTCTTTTCTTCCTTAGCGGCTATGGATTCCTAGTATTTTTTTCTCAGCTTATGTGTCTCCTTCTGTAATATATTACTTGTTATTATCCTGTATCTGTATTATCATGCTGCTGTAAAACACTGAAATTTCCCCATGGTGGGACTATTAAAGGATTATCTTATCTTAAATTACATTAGGTCCTATCCTGTGTTATCATAACAAAACAGATTGGAAGCCTCCATAGAGGTAAGTGTACAATGGATTTGGTAGTCACTCAGTGTCATCTGAGTACATTTTGCTGTGAAATTGTCCCCACCTCGGATGCACACTTGGCTCTATACATGGGGTCTAATGTATCAAATGTGTAGGGTGAAGTATTGTCCATGATCTTGCACCTCAACTGCACACAAAATGCAAAAGTGTAAATAAGGCCTTAATGTTGACAAAGGGAGCAGAGAGAGTACTGTAGAGGAGCTCAGTTCACACACCGCTGTAGTTCTGCTTGATATGGGCAACAAAGATGTGTCTTCTGGGCCAATTCTAGACTGTAGAAACATGACAGGAAATAACAAAAAGAACAGCTCTCTCTCTCTCTCTATATATATATGAAATTAGAGCCATGCAGGGGTACAATGAAGGCCCCATACACCTCTAGCAGGGCCCTTTTAGGCCTCGCACATGGGCAGGAGCCCTGTATCAATGTACTGCCATCTATATTCTGTCATCTAAACTCTGACATAAGTGAACTAGCGAACCATCCAGGCAGCAAACTTACTAATCTGAACAAGCGTAAAGGGCACAGAAAAGTCTGCACAGGAACCATTGATACTAAGATATGGATGAGAGCCCTTAGGAACTAAGATCCCAATCCAGGGTCAATTACCAGCACTACAAATGTGTGTATGTGGCCAATACCTTCTTTTCTTTTCCTTGCATTATCTTTTATCTTGTTTGGCAGGTTTATTTTTTTTTTCTAGACCCAACCCTGGCGTAAACCTCTAAAAAGACACATTATATACCCACTGCGCTTAAAAAAGTAACAATACCACAAATATTGCATCAAACGATAAATGATGATAAAGGGTTTTCAAAAGACCAAACTTTATAAAATTGGGCCAAATTCAAGAATTGCGACTACTTCATGAAATTGTTGTGTGTTGGAAAGGCTTTTCCGCAGAGTTTTCCTTTGAGGAGTTACTGCCCTTATTATACGTATATGGAAACCGGCAGTGTCTCTACAGGTATAATTGACTTGCTGCAATTTTCAAAAACACAAGCATTTCTGAAAATGCAGCTTTTCTGTTGCAGATTTTTTTTCTGCAGTGTGTGGATGGGTGTGGTATAACACAGTATTTTTTTGCTGCATGGTTTCTGTTGCGTCATAAATGCAGCTGCATTTTCACAACGTGAGGCTTTAGCTTTAAAGGTTTTTTGGAGTATATTCGCTCCCATGTTCACAAAACAGGAGTCCTGCTGCAAATGAACAGAGATGATCTCTGTACAGCAGTGTGGAATATGTCCGTGGCCCAGTGGCGTAAATACCGGGTGGCTACTACGGGGCCTGTGACCCGCTTTTTTTTTTTTTTTTTTTTAATTAGGCTTTTACCTGCTGGAGTAACCCCAGCAGGTAACAGACCCTATTAACCTACCGGTCCCCGCTCTTGTTCATGGTTGCTTCTGTTTCTGCCTTCCAGGGGGCCCTGTGTGTCCCATATGATTTCACTGAACAGGGTCAGAACATCGCTGACAGCGACACACTCAGTCCCCTGGAGGGCAGAAGAGGAAGTAAAGGTGGCTGTGAGCAGGGGTGGGGATCAGTAAGTAAGGCCGCAGGTTCACGCCCAGGTTATTTGTTGTGTGGTCTGCCAGGCAGTTCCATTCGGACCAAATATGCCCAAACTGAAATTGACATTATACTTGAGGATCTCTTCAGACCCCCGAGTATTATGATAGGAGGACCAGGGGAGATGAGGAAATATTTATTAAAAAAAAAAAAGTGTTACTTACCTCTCCTCAGGCCTCTTTAGTGAAGTCACAGACGTAATTGCGGTCAGGCAGGCGTCACGATACATAATGATGGTGGAGTAGCCCAAGTCTCTGATGTCATTGAAGAGGACTGAAGACAGCAGGGAGTCCCGGTGGAGCCCAGAAGAGGTAAGCAACACTTTTTTATTGTTAATATTTGTTCACCACCCCTGAAACTCAGATTATTATACTATACAGAGTTTAATAATTGTTTGTGGGTAGTTTTCCCTTAAAAAGTTTGGGTTTTGCCAAAATCACAAGTTTTTCAATATCTGTAACAAATAATGTATGGGCCTTAATGGATGATTTTACTGTGTGCAGGGACCACTATGGAACATTTTACTGCTCGGAGGGACTACTATGGAACATTATACTGCAAAAAGGGACCACTATGGAACATTTTACTGCAAAGAGGGACCACTATGGAACATTATACTGTGTGCTGGGGCCATTATACTGTCTGGAGGCCACTTTAGGACATAATAGTGTTTGTAAATGGGGCGTAACACCATGTGGGGGCCAGGAAATGGTCCCCCACCCTTTTGCTATGGGGCCCTTTGCAAGTTCCCTGGTTGGTGCTATATACGTGACAGGAAAGAAGTAATACTTTATCACAATGAAGGTTACAGCTTATATAGAAGCAAGAAGTTCTGAATACAAAATATACTCAAAGCATATAACTTAAAGGGGTTGTCCCATCACAAGGATCCTATCTATACTGCTTGTTAATGTGGATGTAATACTTTTCCTAAATACACTGCTTCAGCAAAACTGCTTTGTTTGTCCACTATCTTACTTTATTCAATTCTTTGTGGCCACAGCCCTGACCTAGCTGCTCCTGAGTCAAATGATGTATCTGCTGCTCTCAGGGGGGAGGGAGGAGGGGCTAAGTGCAGGGAGCGAGCCTGTGTATCTAGCTATTCCTGTGTCTACACCATGTGACCTAGCTCCCTGCACTCAGATAGGGGAGAGGAGCTGCTTTCATTTCTTCTGTTCTCCCAGTTATCAGCCTAGCTAATTCAATTGTGTTCATTATGGCAGAGACAGGCAGTCTCTGTATGTAACACAGAATGGAGTTGCTGCTGCCTGTACTTCATAGTTCAATGTGGGTGGGCGGAGCTACACACGAATTTGGGGGCAGAGCTAAACGGCAGGTTGCCTGTGAAACCCCGCCCCCCAAATGATGCAAGAAACCAGGAAGAAAGAAGATTTTACAAGAGTGAAGACTGCTGAGTATGTGAGGTGGGAATACCCCTTTAATGTCAATGGAGGAGGCTGAGGAATAGCCTCTTCATTCTGTCCAGCAATACATACACAAGCTATTCAGGAATATAGGATTTTTTTTCCTTCATGTGCGAGTTTTAAGATCTTTTAGTGCCTCACACTGAAGCTAGTGTGTTTTTTTTCAACTATTCCTAAATCCTAAAATAGGTCAGGCTGCTTAGAAACAATGATATGAAGTGAAATTAAAGGGCTTGGTTCACCTAGGGACGATCAATGTGGTTTATAAAAGCAGTTGTATAAAAATTCACTGTAGAGAACATAGGATTTCTCAGGTGAGTACATTGTTTTGTTTTTTACTTATTTAGGTTAGGGGCACAGAGGGGGGAACATGCTACTGAATCCTATCATGGAAATTTAGCAGAATATTTCCTGAAGGCTACCACGGCCTCAGAAAACAACAAAAATTAGGCCCACATTGCAGGAACATAGCTTTTTTTTGGGGGGGGGGAATTTTCCCAGCTGGGGCCCCACGTTGCGGAAATGCAGCTTTTTTTGTTGCAGATCTTATTGTGCTTTTTTGAACCAATGCCAACAATGGTTACAGAAGGAATGGGAAATATATAGGAAGCTCTTATGGTGAGGCGTTTTTGGGAGGAGGAATTTGAGTCAGTTTCCTGACCAAAAAACTCCGTGTGAATGCAGCCATACTTCTACGTTCTGCAAAATCCACTAAAAAAAACCCAAAAAAAACAGAGCAAAAAAATAAGAGATGCATTTCTGCAATGTGGGGCCTCAGCCTTAGGCCACACTTTGTTGAAACACAGAATTTTTAGAAAATTAGAATTGCTGCAAAAATTTTTTAGAAAAATAGAATTGCTGCATTTTACAGTCCTAGTAAATGAGATTTTATTTGTTTTCTTATCCCCACATTGCAGAAAAAAGTGGAATATGCAATATGTAAATTTTATCTTTGTAAAAAAAAAGCTTTGTTTTCCGTAAGGAGCCAGAAGCAAAAATGAAAAGAGCAGCAAAAAAAAAAAAAAAAGCATTGTGTAGTTGGATTAAACATCTCTTTTTATTGATAACCAATCTGAATATGTTTGAAGAAATAAAGCTGGTCCGCAACTTATCCAGGTTCCATAAAATACAACTTTAGCCATATACACTCCACACATCCAGAGAAGTGAAAAAAGTCAGAAAAGACACATTGTGAGATAAAATAAACACCAACGTGTTTCAAGGTATTACTACCCCTTAGTCATAGCTGGTAGTAATATCTTGAAACGCGTTGGAGTTTATTTTATCTCACGATGTGTCTTTTCTGACTTTTTTCACTTTTCTGGATGTGTGGAGTGTTTTGTTTTAATGGCTACTTAAAAGTTATATTTTATGGAACCTGGATATGTTGCGGACTAGCTTTATTTCTTCAAACATATTCAGCTTGGAAACTTGCCTCTTCAAAGTCCAGAGGATTCAAGGTCGTGCACCTTACTAGGACTGAAATCTATATTGGTGAGCCGATGTTTTAACCTTTCTATGTTTATGTATTGATAACCAATACCATGAGGCATCACATCCTAATAAAGTGAATGTGTTTTTTCTTAATTAACAGCAGTGGTAATGAATAATGATGAATAGCACAGAAACAGAACAGCACCACACTAAGGCTGGGTTCACATTTCAGTTGTCTGGCTGTCGAGAATCACTGGACGAAAAAGTGCTGCAACGCTGACTCTTTAAAGAGGACCTTTCATGTGCTCGGGCACACACGGTTTTACATTCCACTAGAAAGCCAACAGTGCTATCAGCTTTCCTGTTATGTGCCCTAGGGGTAGAGCTATCCATTACCGATAGCTCTCCACTGTCAGAAGGCTGTTCCTGACAGTCTAGCTGGGAACGTCCCTCCTAGCAGTACTGTACTGTCTCTGTGCTGAGTGATGAGGAACTAAGGACAAGTACAAATATATATGAAGAAATCCAGCGTCCACCAGGCAAAAAGTAAAATATAACTTTTATTTTTCCATACTAAAAACCATCACATGATATCCAAGGGTTATTGCAGATGATATAGCATGGAAACAGCTACGCGTTTCGGGACTTTCTTTCGTCCCTTCCACTTGGCATGCTATATCATCTGCAATAACCCTTGGATATCATGTGATGGGTTTTATTTTGAAAAAATAAAAGTTATATATTACTTTTCGCCTGGTGGACGCTGGATTTCTTCATATATATTCATATGGTCAGTGTGGATCTAGTCCGTTTTCATCCGTGCAGCCCAGGACGAAGTTCGTGGATATCAGGGTGAGCTGGATTTTCTACTAATTGTGTACTAAGGACAAGTACAGTCAGGATGGGGGGAGCGGACCTCACAGCTCAGCGTCATGGTTGGGTGGTGAGGAACGTCCCCTCCGACAGTACAGAGCTACGGACAGACTGTCAGGAGGAGTGTTCCAGCTACACTGTCAGGAACGCCCTTCTGACAGTGAAGAGCTATCAGTAACGGCACCGATAGCTCTTCACCAGGGGCACATAATGGGAAAGCCAACAGTCCGCTGAATTCAGCACACTGTCGGCTTTCTAGCGGTACATAAAACCGCATGTGCCCAAGGACATGAAAGGTCTTCTTTAATCCTGGCAGTTTCAGTTTAATGAACAGACACCCAATGGACCCCATTATAGTCGAAAAGGTCTGTTGGACATGTTATTGTGTGCCATTTTGGCAGTCCAAATGTCTGTTGTTCTGGTCCACAAATGGACCAGAACAATGGATGGTTTGTTGCAGATGTGAAAATAGTCTAAATGAAGAGGACTATTCAGTTTGTGTAACTTGTGACTACTAGGGGTCATACAAGATTAGAAAAAACATATGTGCTGCAAATTGTGGTCAATTGGCAATGCATTGTGTAGCCGAAAAAATATTGCTGCAGTCAGCTGAAGCCATTTTATTGTTAGAGATAAAATTGTGGTGAAATCGCTGCAGACAGTTGAGCAGTTGCCCATTTTTTAAAATCTATGTCTGGATTTCAGAGATACTTTTTTTTTTCTTTAAGTTACATGAAAATCTCTTGCAAATGAAGCAGAGATTTCACAGCGAGTTTAGCAAATTCCAAGCTACTCAATTGACTGCAGAGATTTTGAAGAGATTTTTACGCTACACTAGTTTCACAGTGATGTTTTTGCAGACTTTTTGTTAACTCCAGCCTTTTTTACACTTAGTTTTTTGTTATAAAATAAATGCAGGATGGTCAATTTCAACTCACCCTACTAATCCCACACCGTTCCTACACTAACAATATGTGGGGTGATCCGTTCTTCCTAGACTCTCTTGACACACAGGGAACACAAGAAGAGGTAGAATAGAATTGCTGGTGGTGGAGGAATTAGTAAACCGAGTATGAATTTAACCCCTTCCCGTATTTTTCGATTGTAATTTTTGACTACCTACAATCGCTGTAACTTTTTATATCTTTCCATTCTCAGAGCCGGGCCAGCTTAATATGTGGGATAAATTGTACTTTATAATCATACCATTTAATTTTTTTGTACAATGTATTGAGAAGCTGCAAAAAAATTCAAAATGGGGTGGAATTGGAGAAAAATGGCATTTGCATAACTTTATTACAGGCTTTATTTTTATTGTGTTCACTGTGCAGCCAAAATTACATGTTTTTCTGTATTCTGTGGGTCGGTACAGTTCCATATTTATATAGTTTTATTTTCATTTAACTCTGTTAAAAAAAATCCAAAGTTTAGCAAAAAACAAACATTTCTTCAAGCCTTTGAATGCTTTGTATTAAAAAAACAAAACAAAAAAAAAACATGTAAGTTGAGTCCTTTTGAATTTTTTTTAACCTGCAATGGCATTCACCGTATGGGAAAAATAATTTTAATAAGTTTGTAGACCAGGCATTTTCGGACACATGGAATACCTAATGTGCAGGTTTCACTTTATTTAGGTACTTTTATATGTCTTCTATGGAAAGGTGGCGATTTGAATTTTATTATATATATTTTTTTACTGTAATTTGTACACCTCCTAGGGGTCTATAATTCCAGGGGATCTGATTACTAATGCAGTGCATTACAATGCTAGTCAATTGCAAGAGAAGCCTGGGCTCCTTCAATAGACTCATTTTAGGAGAATGTGACCTGCACCAAAATGGGCACCAGTAAGGAAAGGGCAACTCAGTCAACTTTAACCACCACTGGGGAAATGGCATATCAGACACCGGCAGAGGGGGGGGGGGGGGTGTTACTTCCAGCCATCAGTGCAGGCACTCATTGCAGGCATTACTGCCAGATCTCCATTGTATAATATAACAGAGACCTGGTGGCTATGGTGGCCGCTCGGCTCCTTTAAATACCTGACATGCGCTGTACTATTCCTATGGATGTTAGGAAAGGGTTAAAGGGAGGCTATTACCTTCCCCAGGAACTTTAAACTACCACCATATTGCTGCAGCAACATACCTTTATGTTCCTCAGCACCACAGAGGCCAAAAGAAAGAGTTCCAAGTCACTGCTAGTTACGACCCTGCTGCACAAGCAAGAGCATACTGGACTTTGGGGGGGGGGGGGTTTGCCAATGATTTAGTGACATTTAAGCACTGAGAGTATCAATGCCGAGGAGGCAACACTAGCAGCATTAGGGGTGTGTTCGGGGATCAAAAGTAACTCCCCCAGTTACCCTAATTTGCATATTGAATAAACTTAATTCAATTGGGCTCCTCCATCCCCACGCAGCATAGTGCCCTCTTTCCTGGCTTCCACACAGTATAATTCCCCATTTAAACACACCATAATGGCCCCAGGTGGCCCCTTCACCAAGTATAATGTCCCATAGCGGCCCTTCCACATAGTGTAATGTCCTACAGTGGCCCCTACAGTATTTTTTTCAAATGTTGCAAAAATTTTAGGTTCCACAGTAAATGAAATTTTTGGGGTTTGGGGTATCTTGGCATCCATGGGGCTGTGAAAGGTATGATTTTTATTCATGTTACTGTATCTATATCTGGATGGAGTCAGTTTAAGGTTACAGGGGGAGGTTACCAGAACTCCTTTAAAGTTTGTTTTTTATATAGAATTCAGACATGGTGTAGTAAACTAGTATCAACTGGCCAACCCCTTTAAGAAATAAGAGAAAGAAATTGTTTGTTCTGAATACAATGCTGGTACTCACGTAGCCTCTCTGGCCTCCCCTACTCCAGCTTTCTACTTCTGTGGTAGATATGAATATTTAATATCACTCATACAATTATAAAATATTTAAATTATGATACTGCAATAGAAGCTGCAAATTTCTCAAACCAGTTAGTACAATGCAAATAAGGCATAATATAGGGTGTAGTAGGGTAGGGTCACCCAAGGATCTTGAAGGCACTGAAAAATATCTGAAAGTCAAAAGAACCAAAATAAATTGTCAACTACTTAAAGCTAATGCTTGAAGAAATTATATGGTGAGGAGCATCCAGCCATGTCGAGCATCTCAAGATGGCTAGTATAGGACCAGCTCGTAAATGGGTAGCCAAGAAGATTACAATGGACTTGCACATAAAAGACTTCTGTACCAGATCAGAGAGTCTGCTCTAACAAGCACACTCATATCTAGAGATATTTCATTAGTCAATATGTAATTTGGGGAAAGGGGGGGGGAGTTAAGGTAAAGTATTATAGATATGCACCAGTCAGCATAATGTAAATCCGGCCAGCATAGCATAATTCTCTATGGACTTCATAGGTTGTCATCCTGCTATTAATACTGGCAAAGCTCCACTGATGACAATACTTGAAAGATCTCTGTGAGGAATGCAAATGTATTTAAGTATATAGCCGTAGGAAAAATATCAGTCAGGACCTTTGCAGCTGTATAGTATATCATATAGTATTGCTGTATGTCAACAATATAAAAAAGGTATCCTCAGCATGAACTCTTTTACCAAATACAATCCTCCCTTAGGTCCTAAAGTACTGTATGGTTCAGTCAGGCATCTAGCATGGGGGGTTCATACAATAAACTCTAGTAGATTGTCACAATGATGTCCGGTAATCATACATCAGAGTGTATGCAGGACATGGCCCAAAATAGTTATACAGATGGGTATGACACTGGATAGGAAAGGGAACTGGGAACTTGTGTCTGCTGCTACATAGTTCCATTCTTTTTTTTTTTTTTTTTTATGTAGATTGTGAGCCCCATATAGAGCTCACAATGTACATTTTTCCCTATCAGTATGTCTTTTTGGAATATGGGATGGAAATCCATGCAAACACGGGGAGAACATACAAACTCCTTGCAGATGGTTTTATGCCCTTGGCAGGATTTGAACACCAGGACTCCAGCGCTGCAAGGCTGCAGTGCTAACCACTGAGCCACCGTGTGGCCCCTTACATAGTTCCATTCTGTAAGGAAATAAACCAAGCAACATTTCCATATTTAAAGCGGACCTTCCATGTCCGCTAACATTGGTGGTGTTACATATGCCGCTGCAAAGCTGACAGTGCCCTGAATTCAGCACACTATCAACTTTGCTGGTATGTATCCCAGTTGAAGAGATATCTTTCTGATTAGTTTTGGCTATCATTAGTATTGCACTGTCAAGGGGGTCGGCGTTGCAGCTCAGTGTAGGGCCCTAGCCTAAGAAGGGCCCTGGCAGTTTAGACGTTCAGTAGGAATCAGCTTAAAAGGGAATGTCCAGTTTTTAAATAACTTGCAATTTTAGATGTATTTATCCGTGCCGATTAATTTCCCAGTACATCTTTATAGCAGAAGAATTTCCATTTTTCTGATATGTGACTCCATTGCAGAGATATTGTTCAGATGATAACTTATTATTACTGTTAGTAATGGGGGGGGGGAGGGTCAGATGGACTCATGTCTCAACATACAATGCAGTAAATTCCCCAAAGGCATCCAAAATGTTATTAAATAATTTAAAATTCAGGGGCCTCATGAACATAGAAGCAGAAAACCAGAGACCCAACCCCATAAAGCTGAATTAATCTGCACAAAATTTACACTATTAACATAATGGTGCAGACATTATTAAAAGGTGATGTGTAGAGATGAGCGAGTAGTACTCGATCGAGTAGGTATTCGAAATACTCGTACTCGATCGAGCACCACTCACTGTTCGAATGTAAAAGTTCGATGCAGAACCAGCATTGATTGGCCGAATGCTATACAGTCGGCCAATCAATGCTGGTTCTTCTCCTACCTTTAGAAGTCTTCTCCTTGCAGCTTCCCCGCGGCGTCTTCCGGCTCTTCATTCACTCTGCCAGGCATCGGGCATAGGCAGAGCCGACTGCGCATGTCCGCTTGTAGTGCGGGCATGCGCAGTTGGCTCTGCCCAGGCCCGATGCCTGGCAGAGTGAATGAAGAGCCGGAAGACGCCGCGGGGACGCTGCAAGGAGAAGACTGCACGGAGGATCCAGCCCGACCCTCACTCGTGGACTTGGTATAATTTGATCGAACGTTGCCTACCCCTGAAACGAGCATTTTACCCCCAAAGGGTTCGATAGTCGATTCGAGTAGTCGAATATTGAGGGGCTACTCGAAACGAATATTGAACCTCGAACATTTTACTGTTCACTCATCTCTAGTGATGTGCACAATGGTCATTTATTACCAATTTACAGAAATGTCTGATTGCTGAAACTTGTACTAACCACCGCTTCACCCCAAGTGTGAGGAGGAGCACTATCGGAGGTCTTTCATCCCAACTGCGGTCAGGCTACATAATCTACATCAGGCTAAGCGAAGATCACTCCGCACAGAGAACTAAATGATCCTGAAGTCTTTTTCTTTTTAGTTGCGATGTTTTCTAGTATCTTTTCTATCTGCTACGAGCTTGTATGTGTTCTTACTTGTAATATATTACTGTATTACCTATACTGCTGTAACACACTGAATTTCCCCTTGGTGGGACTACTAAAGGATTATCTTATCTTAAAATGGGGGTCCTTAGCCCTCCCCCTTCCTCCTCTCTGCATGAACATAGTGAGGTTTTTGAAGTAGATAGACCGTACAAATGCACATTCAATGCCTTGACACCACATAGAGCTCTAGGGTGCAACCTTGTCTCTCGCTCCATTCAAACTTCTCCTCACTGTGCTCCTACATGGGGGATTCAAGATCCCCATTCTAGCGAAGGGGATCACAGCCATTAAACCCTTTAAACTGCTCCTTCTACTACAATAAATATGACAAGGATATTCAATAGACTGATCAATACTATTAGTGTCTCCCCTGTTGACCAATGACAATATATTGCTATAATTCTTCAAGCCTTTACAACAGACCTCGTTTACTAATTTATTTTGGTATTAAAGAAAAGAAAAACACAACCCTAACATGAATGTACTGTGAAGATGTGAAGTTCTGCTGAAGATACGGTAAGTTTTAGGGTTCCAAATAACAAAATAAAGCATGGAAAAAAAGAAACAGCAAAGGTTTTATTAACATACATGTCTACTGAGCTGTGTCCTACACATAGCAGCAACTTACACATGGTCAGAGCAATGTTAACACTATAGAAACTGTTCTGCTACAAGAATGTGGATGTTATTTACTTCCTGCTCTCACATTTCTAAAGCGATCTGCCTCATGTCAACACCTAATAATATAACCCACAAAGAGAAATGTTAGCAGAAGCATATAAGTTATTGTATTTCCCACATACACATGTATCAAAGAATTCAATACTTTAGGAGAAATGGTCTTGATTGTTATAAAAGGACCTAATATTTGCTTTTCTCTATTGGCTGTGTAGACATGTACAATCTATTGCTCTCTGTACACAGCTTGGTCAAGCTCCAGGGGGACTGAAGTGTTTGCCGGAGAAATTTTTGAGAAGTTGTCCAGAAAAATCCCAACCATCCCCCAGGGCCACTACTTCATCTCACTTATCTCTTATCTTAACTTAGCTCTGGGAACTTCCTTTCTGTACACATTGCAGATGATTGTTTAATATTTTAAATTATCTATTAAGAAAGACCTAATAATGGAGGTCAAACTAAGTTCTCATGCACATTGGGATGGAGTCTGTACATGGTCTTTAGCACAGAGTGATACACACCTGGTCAGACTCTATCCTGTACTTTTTACCTGCAAATGCAGATCAAATAACCAACACGTGAATTCTATGGGCGCATACAACAGATATAGCTTTTGCGGCTGTGTTGGAGTCATAGTAATGAGCCACAAAATAAAGAGCAGATCCTATACCTGTCCGTAATTCCAGCTCAGTCCATTAAATTCAATGTATGGATCAGTGAAAAGCATGGTGTGGTAACCGCGTGTCATCCATGCCACTTTTACTGACCCCTGCTGCTCATTGCACCTTATTTATGATGCGTTTGTACCTTTTTTTTCCGGATTTTTTTTCTTCCCTTGACACTTTTGCATTTTGGTGAGGAGAGGGGTTGTGACTAGAGATGAGCGAGTACTGTTCGGACCAGCCGATCCGAACAGCACGCTCCATAGAAATGAATGGATACACCTGGTACTTCCGCTTTGACGGCGGCCGGCCGCTTAACCCCCTGCGTGCCGGCTACATCCATTCATTTCTATGCGAGTGTGCTGTTCGGATCGGCTGATCCAAATAGTACTCGCTCATCTCTAGTTGTGACCAAAGTGTAGTTTCTTTTCTCGCTGTATTTATAGGTTGCGCCTGTTTAAAAAGGCGCACATGCACTCCAGTACATGGGCAGCAAAAAAAAAAAAGCCCTTCACATCACACAGCATTAGGATCACAAGTCTTGTTATGCAGATGCGCTTTTTTTTTTTTTTTTTTTTTAGAAAAATAGGCACATGGCCAAAAAAAGGTGCCCCTAAAATAACTGACGTGCTCAACATTAATCAAGGAATATCCACTGCCCAAAAGGCAAAGACAAAAAAAGACCCAACTGTGAAATTTTGTCTAATGTAGAGATTTCCCTAGAAGCAATCCTTCTAGGGAGAATGTTGTTTTTTTTATGTTGGCGTTCTATGAATTCGGAAGTACATAGTGGTAGAGAACTCATGCACCGTGATGGCAGATCTATTATTGGTTGGTACAAAATAAAGCCAATATATGGTCACATGCGTGAGTCCGGAGCCGCAGTTCAAACTTCTGCAGAAGGTCCTGAAGGGAGGAGAACTCGTTTGACCAAAATATTGCATAAGAGGCTAAACAGGTTTAGATAAGGAACAATGGAACAGAACTACTGAGTCTCTCAGATAACCTTAAAGTTTTTGTCTGATGAGGAAAAGTAGCAGGCGGATTCCCTGGCTAAAGCTGGACAGTGTTAATGACACATTGCAGATATCTTGTAAGTATATTTGGTAGGTTTTGCTATGGCTCACCTACAGATTTCTCTGTGGTCCACTATGCTAACTCAACCTGCACCTAGCAAAAGGTTGAAATCAGGACGTAAAACCCACAGAAACAAACGGCAGGCTGTGGATTTTAGGTGCAGTACGTAGAGATGTGTTTAGATCTCATTCACAGTGCTGCTTTAGTAGATTCCAGTGGGTTTACAGTCAGTCCAGGTCACAATGACTAACCTGCTCCGATCATGCATAGTTTACCCCGTTTTTCCCCTCCCTTAATAAGCCATTAATGGTTACTGTTAACATGAATGGCCAAGTAAATTAATAAAACCTGTGATAACATCCTGTAAAAGAAAAATTATGAATGCCTTTGCCAAGAGAATTAAACTTTCTGTGCATGGATCCTATGAATTTTAACAGGATTCATTAGTGATCTAATGTCTTAAGGGGCTGCAAGACAATTGTCAAGAAAAGCAAAGATTACTTCAAGCTGAATCTTTAGATTCATGAGCAGCAGCAACACAACTAGTTCTAGCAACTGTATATTCCTTGGCTGAAGTGTATGTCAATGTCTAGGACAGGGATCAATAACATTTGCAACTCCAGCTGCTATGGAACTACAACTTCCAGCATGGTCCATTCCCTTCTATGGGTGCTCCAGGAAGAGCAGAGCAATATGCATGCTTAGAGTTATAGTTCCACAAAAGCTGGTGTGTTAAAGATTGCCTAGCCATGGCCTCGCATATGGTACTATGCATTATACCTGAAAGGTAATGGCCATTAAACTGAAAATCTCTTGTCTACTGGCATATAATGCTCAGCTGAATTGCAGAGTAAAATGTGTCACTCAATACTGCATTTTTTTCTTAAAATAAAAGAGCATGCAGTTATTAAATTTTAAAAAGCACTGTGTGAACTCAGCCAAAATGTCTGTGGCTAGCCTTACAGTAACATTACTGAAATAACAGCTGGTTTCTGCTTAAATGACTGAGGATTTACAGGGCTGCTGAACCAATTTACAGCGTTCAGAGAATAATATGAAGAGAAGGCAAGTCAGGTAAAATTAAGACATAAAACAAGAAACATGGAAGAAGAATATACTCCAATAACTATTACTGTACTACAGACGGCATGGTACAGATTAGTTTTTAAAGAAGATGTAGAAGTAAATGCATTAACCTTGTTGGGTGCCAGGGAAGCTGATCGCAGACAATTTACTGACTGCTACTTTCTGCTAAACACTGGATTACCAATACAGAAAACAAAAGGTAATGGACATTGAACATGCTTGGTACATAAGAGCAGCATGAGAACAGAACTGTAAGAGTGCCAAATACCTGGCATAGTGCACAGAACAGACTGCTGAATTTGATCCCTCTGATACACATAATGAACACCTCAACAATAGTCATTTTGGTGAAAATCAGTCACATCTTGGACCACTTTAACCATTTCATCTTGACATATGTAAACAGAACACACAGCATAGGAAGGTAAAGTAGAATAAAAACCAGCTTTAGTAGTTTAGGATGTTCAGTCACGACAGCATTTTCTATGACATGTAGACATAGCATATAATGGCATCGACTGGATGCTGAACTTCAGATGATACATACTACATTGCTGTCATAACATAACCAAGTCACAATTAAGTTCAGACTTGCTTGATCTGGCAGCTTATTGCAGCCACTTCTCCCTGGGATCTCTAAGAGGAAGCAATTATTCTGCCATTACAAAATGTATTGTTCTTTGGAATAGTCAATAAAAAAAAAAAAAAAAAAACAACTTAGGTTTGGTTAAAATCCTACAAAATGTCAAGAATATGATAAAGCTGATTGTATAACAGACATTGCCATAAATTCACCATTCTCCAGCCTATGGACACATCATGCGAATAAAAAGTCATGAACACACAACTCACCGCTTTCCAAAAATGATCATAAATTATTGATTTTATTAACAGTAATTGTAACATGTAGCAGTTCTCCCACTGGGAATCCCATACAGTTCTGCCAGACCATTGCAGTTTCATGCAATGTGTGGTGCTTAGTTATTTCCAGTCGTATTTGGAAACAATATATAAATGTATTTACTGAAGGCAAAGACACTTGCAAACTATGTAACCAACATGTGAGTCAGCAGCATAAACAGTATCGAGATAATACAACAGGTTAAATCCCCCTATTGGGAGGGCAATACGTTGGCTGCCACAAGATAATCATCACTATGGAGCTGCCTCAGGATAATTATTTTATGGACACCAAACAGTAGAAGACTCCACACTTGGTCCTCAGGATCCACTACATGAAGACAGTCAGGGACAGAGCCACCTCACATGCCGTATAGTAGTTATGTCAGGGGGTCCTGAGGACACGTTAAATAGAATGCAAGCAAAAGTTCATCAAATACATGAAGTACCCCAGAAGATAAACTGTAGGAAAGATTGTTTACCATAAGGAAATACAGTAATGTACAGTAACAGTTGCAGACTTTTGGTACAGTAGTTGTCAGGTATGGGTTTATGCAGGCAACATGTCAATCCTAAATGATTGTCTTCATAACATCGGCTTCCTAAGCAATGACTTGCTAAAGTCTTTAACAGCTTCTTGACTGCTAACTGTCTGGTAACCCAAAAGGTCCATTGGTACCTGGCAATACTCTTCCACCTGCTTTATCTGCAGGAAAGTAAGTAATGTCCTCCAAGCACTGACAGCTTGGGTGGCGTTGCGAGCAGACACCACAAATGGTTTAGATGAGTAGCCTGAGCCACTAGTCATGTTTAGTGAAAACTTCTCTATTTCTGGGCTTACAGACAAGTTGACAAATCCATAGACCTGTCTTAAGGTCTTTATGGGATCCATAACAAGATCCTCATACCTAACTACCATGTAGTTACCCTTGAGCCAGCTCGGGGGGTTGAGCGCAGTCCTTAGGGTCTTGCCCATGCTGCTACATATTACCTCCATGGCACCTATGGCGTGATAGTCAGAACCATCTTTCTTGTTAAGTTTGTGTCCAGGATCTATAAAGGGAACCCTACGAATCCTAGGGTCCCTGCTACGAACCACCTGAAGGCTCTCTCGGATCAATCCATGTCTAGACTTTATCCTGGAGTTGGCTACTGCCCGGGGATCCCTAACTAAATGGATGACCTTCAAGTCCAGGGAAGGGTCTACCATCAATGGGGCCAGCACGTTGATGTCAAAAATCCTTACCCCTTTAATGACTATGGTGTTGTACTTGTGGCACTCTTCCTCCAGCATGCTCAGGCTTTGAGGAGGACATTTCTTACACACTTTATCATCCACCAAACCCACCACATCCTTCTTATAGGCCGAGCAGATAGGGGAGGAGCAGATGACCTTGTTGGTGGAAGCTCCGAAGATGCCCAGGGTGCTGATGTTCTTTGCCCCTGCAGTGTTGTACAGCTGGAGGGCAGACAAGTCACACCGGTAGAGAGCGCTGAGGAGATCGCGGGCAGCACCCTGCAGAGACATGGCATCCCCAGGGTACAGCTTCTGCCAGACGTGCCACACCGGCTCGTAGAGGAAGAAGACCTCGGGGTTCTGGTTGAAGAGCTCCCCAAAGAAGGACGAGCCGGACCTCCAGGTGGTGAAGACATAGACCAGCTGCCTCTTCCTTGGCGGGGAGGGTCGGTACAGGTAGCGGATGTCGGAGCGGGTCTGGTAGGGGGTGTACCTCACCTGATCGTTGCACTGCTGGGGCTCCTTGTGCCACTTGTCCATCAGGTTGAGCATGGTGAGGACCAGCAGCAGGATGTAGCCCAGGCACAGGATGATCGCCTTCCTGCGGAACACTTTCATCCTGGGCACCGGGGAGGGGGCGGCTGCTGGGGGGAGATTATCTGGAGGACCGCAGGACCCAGCAGCTTGGAGAACTGTTGCTCACTAATCCCCTCCGGCTGCTGCATGCGAGGCCATCAGGAAAGTTTGGGCACTTGAGTATCATGTTAGGGGCAGCTGCCCCATGGCCCTTCCTCGGCAGGAAGTCGGCGCTGTGTCGTGATCACGATCTGTCGTGACTGCAGGCGCCGATCATGACGCACAATCTGCTCCTTCTGGAAGGAAATCCCACTAATCACCTTCCGGCTGAATGATGCAGGAGCCGCGCAAACTTCTCGTCAGACCCCTGCAACAATGTAACATGGCATCGCCCGCTCAATGGTGCCTGGACCGCTTTATAAGGCACTGGAGGATGCCATCGGTGAGCGGAGGGGGGTGAGCTCGCAGCCCTCCACCCCTTATATAATGTCCTGGTCCCTGCTCAGGCAGCTTCGCAGCAGAAGGAATCCGTGCAGCGGCGACCACAGACTGCCTGGCTCTCAGCAGAACATGGAGATACAGATGCTTAGGCTACGGCAGGCTGCACGGCCATTGGTGGAGAGCGCCGCCACTCTGCTCATAGACACGCCCCTCCTAGGCTATAAAGGCCACGCCCCCTTTCTCTGCAGTTCAGTCGCTGTCGCTCCTTATTCCTATGGAGGGGCAGACGCCTTAGGATCACTGCATGGGAAAGCGCGGGCTGCAGCTCCAGTAGCTGCATGTCTGAGGCAATTTACAGCAATGAAGAATTCGCCTTTATGGAGGATTCTGCTCCTTAATAAGTCTGCCTGTAAGAACAGGAGTTCTGCAAATCTCCTCAGCCTCAGTGATAAATATGTGCTGGCTTTTATGCCATTTATAGAGAGAATTCACAACTACATCTTCAGTAGATAGAAACCAATGGCTGTGACCTGGGAAATATTACAGTCAGTGCTTAGTTATAGAATTGTACCTGGAAAAGCTGGGTGACAATTTATATGCCCACCACTGGAGGTCTGGCCACATAAGGGAAGACCAAAGACGTACTGATAGGGGATTTAGAGTGTGAGCCCTATATGGGACAGTGACTGACAATGTCTGTAAAGCGCTGCGGAATATGATGGCGCTATATAAGTAAGCGTAATAAATAAGGGAACAAGGCCTAGAAGGATGAGACATAAGACAGTCCTACACTTCACAGATACCTCACTGCCTCAGTCCTGACTTGTCCTTAAAGGAATAAGCCACTTTCTAACATTAATGGCCTAGGATAGGTCCAACACCCGGGACCCCTGGGATGGTGCGGCTCCTAGTAATGTTTACAAGCCAAGGCCCAGCTGTTCACTCACCAAAGTGTAGTGCTGCTCCATAGACTTCATTGGAGCATTGCTGCAGTACCTAAAGCACCGTTATAAATTGTATGGTGAGTGAGCAGCGCAGCCCCCAGCATGTAAACATTACAAGGTAGCTGCACTGTCCCCAAGCAGCTGATCTGGGAGGTGGTCCCAGATGTCAGACCTAGAGATGAGCGAACACTGTTCGGAACAGCACGCTCCCATAGAAATGAATGGAAGCAGCCGGCACGCGGGGGCTAATCTGCGTGCCAGGTGCTTCCATTCATTTCTATGGGAGCGTGCTGTTCGGATCGGCTGATCCGAACAGTGTTCGCTCATCTCTAGTCAGACCCTTAGGATAGGCTATCAATATTAGAAAGTGCATGACCCTTTAATGGTCTCTACTTTCATGGCCTTGCAGTGAAGAGTCACACAGGACAAATGACCTCAGCAGCCTCTTTATCTTCTGAATGCCAATCTGCTTGGTTACACAGTGATAAGAACAAAAGTAATGAAGAAACTTTGGAACCTTTTTTAAAAAAAATAAATATAGAATTCTAAACGCCTGAAAGAAACAGTATACCTAGCGAATGAAACAAATGGCATGGAATGAAAAAAAAAAGTGAGGGAAAAAAAAGCCAGAAAAAAACAAAACACGCTGTTTCATAACTCCCAGTTGTCCTACAGCTAATATTTGACTTGTATTTTATGCCCCAAAAATGTGAATGAGGACATGCTGTGGGCAGGGCCAATTGTATGGCATAATTGATAGCTGAAATCTATGCCAGTTACAAGTTTGTGTAGATTTCAGTATTTGTGCATGGACTCTATAAGGATTAAAGGGATCCTATCAGTCAGACACAATTTTATCTAAGTAACACATCGGAATAGCCTTAAGAAAGAATATTCTTCTCCTACCTTTCGTCGTCTTCTACGTGCCGCCGTTCGCCTACAATCCCGGTTCTTGTCGATATGCAAATTAGTTCTTTTGCAGCACTGGGGGCGGGCCCCAGCGCTCAGACAGCACTGGAGGCATCCCCAATACTGCCAGAGAACTCTCTCCAGCGATGCCTCCATCTTCAACAGCAACTGCGTCTTCTTCCAGCTGGGTTCACACTCCGCTCTTGTGCGCATGCACAGTACGCTCCTGTAGTTCTCCGTTGTAAAATTTACTTGAGAAAGGAGCCTAGAGTTCTGAAACTTTGTAATCTGTCATCATTATTAGTTAGCCATTAAAAAGGTATCAACTACTGAAGGCTATCAAGTTTTTTTTGTTTTTTTTTTATATCTCATCTCTACTAGGCAGCCTTTGTAGAGGACTACTTGACATAACTTCCCCAATAGAAATTCAACAGTGTGCTCATCTGGTCTTACCCTGTTTCCCCAAAAATAAGACAAACCCCCCCCCCCCCCTTCACCTTCTGGATCACATACAACCGGCAGTCATGCCGGCGCTCCGCTAAGGAAGCATCAGCATGACTGCCGATTGTTCCCCGCTCCAGCCGCTGCATAAGACATCCCCCAAAAATAAGAAAGGTCATATATTTCGTTAGATAGTTAATTATAAGAAACTGTCTTATTTTCGGGGAAACAGGGTAGACTGGAAACACACATGCAGTTTTTGAAACCAAAGCCACAAGTGGAATTCTTAAAGGGGAAGTTTAAAAGAAAGAATTAGGTTGGGTTCACTCTAGATTTTTCTATTGTGTTTACATGTCCTGTTTTTCCTTTTTTTCTTATAAAAAGGAGGTGTTAAACAGGAGAGTGCAAGAGGCGGCCTATGCTATAGCATGCTGTTTCCGTAGACTTGCATTGTACAAGACAAAACAATCTCAAGATCCTGCTGTTCAACAGGACATAGAAATGAGACGGCTTCCATATGTCACATTTAAATAGGACGGAAACTCCATTGAAAAACCTATGGATCTGTTCACTGGGAGAACAAACAAACTCATTGCAAATGTTGTCTTTGGTTGGATTCAAACTTAAGACTCCAGCGCTGCAAGGCTACAGAGCTAACCATCAAAACAAGTCATTCCCTATGCATAGGATACTGGATAACTTGTAGATCGGTGGGGGTCTAACTGCTCAGACACCCACTGATTTGCAAAAGGAGAACATTTGTCCCCTAGTCTGAATGGATTGGTAGTTAGGCAGTGCACGCACCGAACCATTAATTTCAATTGGAGTGCCAGAGAGTCTTCTAAGTGGTCTGACCTGACAGATCGGCAAGTTATCCCTATGGGTAGGGAATACCTTGCTTTGGTGGGAAAACCCCTTTAAGTTCATGTTTTTCCAATTGCCTGAATGGAAATATCATCCAATGCCACAAACAATTCTAACAATGAGAGTCTAGCCCTCCCAAGGGACCTTGAGCTGGAGACCACAAGCGTCAGCATACAATCTAATACTGAAAACTGGAGTTTCTTATGGAAATGTCTTGCAGCTGATTCAGTAGTCACGTGCTGCAGGAAATCGAGAGTACTCGCCAGGGGAAATGCTCAATTCTCAGTTTCTACCTCAAAACTGTGAAGAGTTTCTAGGATTCAAATGCTTTGTAATGGGGCTTTACCCCGAGGACGCAGGGTAGTTTGTACGTTAATTCTTGGTGACTTTTTTTTCGTATATTCCCTCCCCGCCTTCCAAAATTCATAACTTTTTTATTTTTCTGTCAACATAGCTATGTGAAGGCTTAATCTTTGCATGATGAGTTGTACTTTCATTTGCCACCATTTTGGGGAACATATATTTTAATTAGCTTTTATTAATGATTTTGAGGGTCCATGTGAAATAACACACAATTCTATTCTAAGTATTTGCATTTTGTTTTTACAGCGTTCACTCTGTATTAAAATTGACATGGCAGCTTTGTCCAGCGGGTCATTACGACTACAGCAAATGCATATTTATATTGGTTTTTGTTAAGTTTTACCACTTTTACAAATAAACTTCACTTTTTAAAAATAAACAATTTTCCTGTGGTCAATTTATTCTGACACCTATAACATTTTTAACTGCTTGTTGATGGTGGTAGGTAAGGGCTCTTTATTTGCGGGATAAGTTGCACTTGTTATTGGTGCCAAAATTTGATATGTATGACTTTTTGATCACTTTTAATTGATATTCTTTGGAGAAAGCAAAGTGATCAAAATATGTTAAGCTGTGCTTTTTTTTTTTTTACAGTGTTAAATGACGCTATTTTTGGATCGTTGGTGCTTGGGATACCTATCATGTTAATTTTTAATGTTTTTTTAAAAAAGATATAAAAAGTGTTTTTTTTTTTTTATTTTTTATTGTTTGCTTATTATTGTGGATTTTAAATTTATTTATTTTTTCTTACTTTTTACATCTCCCACAAGGGGACTTGAAGCTGGGATCTCAGATCATGGGTACAGTGTACTCAGGGGCGTAACTACCATAGAGGTAGCGGAGGCGGCTGCCACAGGGCCCGGGCCATTAGGGGGCCTGGTGACAGGGGCCACTATTGGGGATAATACTGTGTGCAGGGGCCACTACTAGGGATAATACTGTGTTCAGGGGCCACTATGGTGCATAATACTGTGTGCAGGGACACTATGGGGGATAATACTGTGTGCAGGGGCCACTATTGGGGATAATACTGTATTCAGGGGCCACTATGGGACATAATACTGTGTGCAGGGGCCACTATGGGGGATAATACTGTGTGAAGGGGCCACTAAGGGACATAATACTGTATGCAGGGGCCACTAATGGACATAATACTGTGTGCAGGGCTTACTAAGGGACATAATAGAGTGCGGAGGAGGGGGTCAGTCGAGGTCTTCAGCGTCGGTTGGGGGGGGCCCCATGCCAAAAGTTCGCCACGGGGCCCCGCCATTCCTAGTTACGCCACTGAGTGTACTGCAATACATAGTATTGCAGAACATCGCACATTTGTTCCTAAGAGAACTGTGCATAGGTAGACTGCCATGGCAAGCCCATGAAACCCGCAATCTTATTGCGGGAGATCCAAGAGGCAATGGTGGGGGACGATGTCGCTATGGAGCACAGCATTCAGGGGGTTTATTACGACTTCAGCAACTGGTCCCGGCCCTTGGCTGTGTTACAAAACTTACAGTGCCGTACTAATACATTATAGTTAATGCTCAGAGCGATGTAGTAGTATAGCGCAGTGCGGGAAGGGGTTAATGTTTACACTGCCCCCTGTTTACTGATTCCCAGCTCCCCCATTCTCTATAAACTTTGATAGGTGACTATAAATGCCCTCTACATCCTTAAGGTGGGTCGTACCTATCTACAAAATCTGGGAATGCCCCTCATTAAAATCAATAGACTGGAAAACTCCATTAAGGCCTCTTGCAGACGACCGTGGCCGTGATCAGTGCGCTGAGTATTTCACGGATAGCACTCTGACCCATGCATTTCTTTTTTTTTTTTTTAAACTGTAATTTTTATTAAATTTTTAACAAAATACACAACCATACAAAATAGACATAAGAAATACAATAATACAAAGGAAAAGCCTGAAACAACCTGACCCATGCATTTCTATGGGCCCATGCACATCACCGTGAATTACATGGTCACGTGTGTGGGCCAACAGTCCGGGCTGCAAAATATAGAACAGGTCCTGTCCTAATTTGTCTGTCCTAATCCCTCGCTTCCGTGGCTCCTTTTCATTTAATGAAAGGGGCCTCGGAAGTACGCAGTGGCGTAACTACCACGGAGGCAGCAGAGGCAGCTGCCACAGGGCCCAGGACATCAGGGGCCCGGTGACAGCTGCTACCGCTGCTATCATTATTCTCGGAGGTCTTTTCGGACCCCCGAGTATAATGATCGGGGCCCCCTGTTGGTGGAATACTTTCCACCAACAGGGGGCCCCGAAGCTGCAGCAACGGCTGAGACACAGGAGCTGCAGCTCTGGCTCCTGTCAGCGCTTCAGGACGCTCCCCCCTCCCTTTCTCTGCCTGTCCTCTGCCCACCAATGAGAGGAGGAGGCGGGGCTTATCCCTGCCGAGCTCCTGCCGTCCTGCACTGAAGAGGAAGAAAGGAAGAAGGAAAATGAAACTAAAGATACACAGGTACATACTGGAGTTACTATACTAATATCAGGCATTTGGGGTGATTACTTTTGTTTTAGTAGCTCCATGTGCCTCATATTAATAGCAGTTAACCCTATCATGTCCCTCACATTAACCCCTGTGTGCCTCACCATAAGAGTTACTAATATGTGAGACATATGGGGGTAATAGTAATGAAGATACTTTATTATTACCTGCATGTCTCTCACATATCAGTAACTCTTATGGTGAGGCACACAGGGGTTAATGTGAGGGACATGATGGGGTTAACTGCTATTTATATGAGGCACATGGAGTTACTAAATTGTAATGCACATGACCAGATTTTTTATCCACAATTGTCCTGGTATAGCGGTCAGCGGGTCAGGTGACAGTATTTAGTCCTGCAGGGGCCACTATGGGACATAATACGGTGTGCAGGGGCCACTATGGGGTATAATACTGTGTGCAGGGGCCACTATGGGACATAATACTGTGTGCAGGGGACACTATGGGACATAATACAGTGTGCAGGGGCCACTATGGGACATAATAGAGTGCGCAGGAATGCGTAGGAGGGACTCGGTCGAGATCTTCGGTGTCGGGGGGGGCCCCATGTCAAAAGTTCGCCACGGGGCCCCGCCATTCCTAGTTACGCCACTGGAAGTACGGCCAGTGCACGGGTGACATCCACGTGTTCACCATGCATGGCCATGCCTTTAATTCACGGTGGGCCAGAAGCACAGGGTTGTCTGCAGCCTGCCTAAGTCTGTAGGAGTTATGGAGAAAGCCAAGCAGTTGTGGATATGCTATAAATCTTTAGATAAGAATTCCCCTTTAATATTTAATCAACTATTGGAAGAGAAAATACCTGAATGTAATATGACAAATAGCAAACTGTAAGTCAGACCAATCAAATTTCCCCTTCTAGCTGTAATAGGATGGAGAACTGTTCACAAGCACATTCCGCTTCATGATAGATTGTGCTATAAAGCATACAGAAACTGAATAATAATTTTTTGTTTGCACAATTTTCAGAAACATCCCCAAGAAATGCCTAAGTCCACATCTGCCAAATGTCCAGAGTCTAATGAATTGATGCCAGATAATAACTGGGTTGATTTTTTCATAGCTTATACATGGAGCATCAGCAGTGCTGAGTACAGACTATTCAAGGCTTCGCGGGCTCAGCTCCCAAGAGTTTATGCTATGCTGGGATTAGAATACATACATGAAACACAAGGTAATTGACATAATTAATATGCCGGGCGCTGTCCCATATGTCCTGGAGGCTTGTATACACCATATGTTATATCATAAGCTTTAGTTTAGTGATGGTGTAATATTATAGGTGCCTGTTAGGACGCTAAGCTGTGATAGGCAGCCAGGCTGGAAGCAATCATGAAAATAGATGATAGCCAGGGATGATATATTAACAAATATGAGGAATGAATGTGACGTGTGCAGTAGTATACTCCATGCTGACTACACGTCATTAACACATGTAAGACGTGCAAAAGGAAGGATTACAAATTGCCAAGTCAGTCTGCAATTTGCATAGAACATGTATATTACACAGTAGCAATGTAGTTACACTAAAATATGTCCAACTTGGTTATATTAAGGTGTAGGACACAGCCGCTCCACAGTGTATACTGGAATCAGTGAAGTATTGAATATAATAACATATTTAGTTACAACAGATCTTCTCAAATGTTTTTGACTCAGATGTCATCTGTCAATCTGTTGTAATGCTGGGCCCTCATCAGCACAAAAATAGTATCATGGAATGCCAAACAATCACCTCTGTACTATAAACATAATATCCTTATCAGTTGCCCTCCCACCAACCTTCCCCAATAGCAGGTCTAGTCTCTTCACCTCAAGCTCATTTGCAATAGTATTTTCTCCAAATAAGGCCTGGTTTACATCTGCATTCGGTACTCCAATTGTGGAGTCTGCTTGGAGATCCCCCGAATGGAAAACCGAATGCATTAAAAAGCGGTTAGATAAGAAAGCACACGGACCCCATATACAATAATGAGGTCCATGTGTTTTCCGTGCAGTGACTGCACAAATCATGCAGAGAGAAAAGTGCTGCAAGTACTATTACTGCAAGCATGTATATGTAAGTAATAACACACGCACACATATATAAATTATATATATATATATATATATATATATACATACACACTCTCGCACACAATCTAAATTAATCTAAAGATTTTGAAGTCCCAGTCTTACCCCGGGTCAGATCAATATATGAGTGGGGCATACAACACTGTGAACAAGTGAAACACGTTTTGAAGTTTCCCTGTATGCACAATGATCTACCCCAGACATGCACCGGATTAATACTCAGACCCAATCCTGTCTCATGCCCAGGACTGTGATGCGTGGTGGTAGTGAGTCTGCCTTGTGGTCCCGGCTCCTTCATTGAAGTGTATTGGTCTGTGGAAAGCATGCACAAGGATTGTCATATGCATTTAGCCAGTGCTGTGTCCCTGCTGCTGTAAAACAACATACAGTAAAATATACCAAAGATGCTGAAGAATTTTTTTTAAAAGGATGAAGATATATTATATGAACCTGCCTCTTGCCAGCTGTTACAATAGGGAACACACCAATTATTACCAGTCAGAAAGATTCCTATACATGGCAGATTGGAAGGGTTAAAATAGGAAAAAGACTGACATGCCAGTAAGATCTAAGCAATGGTGGATGTGAGTGTGGCCAGCAGAGGGCAGTGTCAGTGTATTAGCAGAGCAATACAGTAGTTTGAATGAAATACAACTTTACATATAAAACTGAACACATATTAAAGGGGTCGTCCAACTGAAGAAGGAGCATCCATGGAATGAGTCGGACAACTCAGTGTCTATGTTCACAAATGATTATTCAGACCTATAATTCTTTTCCATTCAGTCTGCAACATATGACATTTTGAGACAATCACCAAATCACTGCTGGTCTTGTGATCAATTCAGTTAAGTTTCTGTTTGTTTTTATTTAAAAAAAATAAATAAATTATTAATTTTCAAAAATATTATTAATGAGTAAATGAAAAGCGAATCATGTCATGCACAAGAAAAAGAAAAAAAAAAAAACAAGAGGGGAGGAGGGAGAGGATTCTAAAAACCTGAGGAAAAAGCATCCAACAGTTGGGGAGTTCAGAGACTACGAAGAATGCAATACGTATCCCATGGATTCCAAATGCAATGGAAGGCATCCGTTGTGTTGTTAAGCAGTGAGGAATTCTAGGCTCCGTATATCCTTGACACAAGACAAGGTTCTGTTTTTTTGGCACGTTATTTGTTCACCAGTGTGCAGAGATACAACACAGTTTTAACAATATATGAAATCCTGGTCGTCTGACTACACAGTATAGTGGCCCTTACTATCAGGATGTAGGCCTAGTGCCTATAACCTGAAAAAAAACAAAAAACATTTAATACCGGACCTTTGGGTGTAGCTCCTCAGAGTCAGCCATGTCTCAGTGATGATCTGCTTTTCCTCAGGAGTATTCCCAGCTGACACCTAATGAGGTTCATTAAGCAACCCAAACCTTGAATTTCCCTTCTATACAGTGTCACTTGTATAGCTGCATCGACACATATCCCACCCCCTTAGGGCTCATGCAAATGGAGTAAACGCACACTAATTTTTGCATAATACACGTGTAAAGAATACATGTGTAAGAATCAGACTTCCATTGACTTCAATGACATTTTTTACACATGTAAAAAACGTGCAAAAAAAACCGCACGTTTTTTACTCATGTAAAAAATGTGGTACTATTCCGTTATCGGGCCAGCAGAGCTTATCAGCACCAGCATCGGGACAGCAGCAGTCAGCATTTCAGCATTGGGAATGACATCTGAGGACTGACTGCTGGCCCGATGCTTGTGCCCAGCTCTCCTTCCATCTGCCCGTACCCCTCTCTGGCCCAGCTCTCCTTCCATCTGCCCCTCTCCCCGCCACGTGACTAGGCTTGACCGACATTACTAGTCGCCGGGACGCTGCAGGAAGTTTGTCCCTCTGGGTCACCATAGCTCCCCGCCGTTACTATGGTCAGCGCATCCCTGAATCTCCGCCGCCACTTTCAGGACCCTTTATTGAGCCCCGGTGTGTGCTATTTTTTTCCTTCCGGTCTCCGTTCTCTGTGCCGGCCATGGCTTCCAGTGCGAGCGTCTTTCTTTCCTCCTGAACGCTAATGGCCAGAATGAGA
This sequence comes from Leptodactylus fuscus, assembly GCF_031893055.1. NCBI lineage: Eukaryota > Metazoa > Chordata > Amphibia > Anura > Leptodactylidae > Leptodactylus > Leptodactylus fuscus. The sequence continues at coordinate 178,216,105 of NC_134267.1, read as the reverse complement.
GCGCCGAGGTGAGGCCTAGTCGAGTGGCAGGGAGAGGGGGTACGGGGCAGATGTAAGAAGAGCTGGGGGGCAGCACTGGGAGGATGGATGGGGGCATTGATGTACTGGTTACTAGAGACAGGGCGCCAGCATCGGGCCAGCAGTCAGTCCTTGGGGCGGGCCAGAGAGGGGTACAGGGCAGATGGAAGGAGAGCTGGGCACAAGCATCGGTCCAGCAGTCAGTCCTCAGATGTCATTCCCGATGCTGAAATGCTGACTGCTGCTGTCCCAATGCTGGTGCTGGTAAGCTCTGCTGGCCCGATAACGGAATAGTACCAAAAATGTAATTGAAGTCAATGGGAGTCTGATTTTTACATGTGTAATCTTTACACGTGTCTTGTGCAAAAATGAGCATGCGTTTACTCCGTGTGCATGAGCCCTTACATGTATTATCTATGGAAACAGTTCTCACCCATCCAGATATTCAGACAGTGAAACTCTGCCCATCATCTTCGTACCTTTTATGTGGGACTCCTGTGTACTGTCCCTTTTAGGCAGCTGACAGGCGCCCTCTGCAGGGGATTTTTTCTAGGAATAGAATTTTGTAGGGTTATCTGGAATACTATCCCACAACTGTCAGACACACAGAAAATCTCTGCCCAGTATGAACTCTACATCTGGTTCTGGACATTTTATAAGGACATGTTTTACAACCCCAAAACAAGTTTTAAATTCATTCAGATTTATCTTACCAGTCTCTGCTAGGCTGTTGAGAAACATGATAATGTCTGGGAGATCTCTTGGTGACAATTCAGATTGATCGACAGTGTGACTCCACCTGGTTCCATTTACCTGCAGGTTTGCTGGCCTCTCAGGCTTATTATGGCTCTTTAGCTGTAAGCAAACACTTTTTAGGAACATAGAGCCTCTTGGCAGTAAGATATTCATATGTAGGCTATGGATGCTCGTGAGCTGCATTTCTTTGCAGTGAAGTTCCACTACTAGTCGGTTAGGCAAACATAAGCAGAGTTTTGTTGTGCCGCACTCCACTGGCTACACCTCCTGAGGACTATGTATATGACTAGAGATGAGCGAACAGTGTTCTATCGAACACATGTTCGATCGGATATCAGGGTGTTCGCCATGTTCGAATCGAATCGAACACCACGTGGTAAAGTGCGCCAAAATTCGATTCCCCTCCCACCTTCCCTGGCGCCTTTTTTGCACCAATAACAGCGCAGGGGAGGTGGGACAGGAACTACGACACCGGGGGCATTGAAAAAAATTGGAAAAAGTCATTGGCTGCCGAAATCAGGTGACCTCCATTTTAGACGAATAGTGGATTTCAAATCCGGGTCATATGAGAATGTGAACTTTGTGACTATGAGACAGGGATAGCTGTACAGGCAGGGATAGCTAGGGATAACCTTTATTTAGGGGGGAATGTTATTAAAAATAACTTTTTGGGGCTCTATCGGGTGTGTAATTGTGATTTTTGTGAGATAAACTTTTTCCCATAGGGATGCATTGGCCAGCGCTGATTGGCCGAATTCCGTACTCTGGCCAATCAGCGCTGGCCAATGCATTCTATTAGCTTGATGAAGCAGAGTGTGCACAAGGGTTCAAGCGCACCCTCGGCTCTGATGTAGCAGAGCCGAGGCTGCACAAGGGTTCAAGCGCACCCTCGGCTCTGATGTAGGAGAGCCGAGGGTGCACTTGAACCCTTGTGCACCCTCAGCTCTGCTACATCAGAGCCGAGGGTGCGCTTGAACCCTTGTGCACACTCTGCTTCATCAAGCTAATAGAATGCATTGGCCAGCGCTGATTGGCCAATGTATTCTATTAGCCTGATGAAGTAGAGCTGAATGTGTGTGCTAAGCACACACATTCAGCTCTACTTCATCGGGCTAATAGAATGCATTGGCCAGCGCTGATTGGCCAGAGTACGGAACTCGACCAATCAGCGCTGGCTCTGCTGGAGGAGGCGGAGTCTAAGATCGCTCCACACCAGTCTCCATTCAGGTCCGACCTTAGACTCCGCCTCCTTCGGCAGAGCCAGCGCTGATTGGCCGAAGGCTGGCCAATGCATTCCTATGCGAATGCAGAGACTTAGCAGTGCTGAGTCAGTTTTGCTCAACTACACATCTGATGCACACTCGGCACTGCTACATCAGATGTAGCAATCTGATGTAGCAGAGCCGAGGGTGCACTAGAACCCCTGTGCAAACTCAGTTCACGCTAATAGAATGCATTGGCCAGCGCTGATTGGCCAATGCATTCTATTAGCCCGATGAAGTAGAGCTGAATGTGTGTGCTAAGCACACACATTCAGCACTGCTTCATCAAGCCAATACAATGCATTAGCCAGTGCTGATTGGCCAGAGTACGGAATTCGGCCAATCAGCGCTGGCCAATGCATTCTATTAGCCCGATGAAGTAGAGCTGAATGTGTGTGCTAAGCACACACATTCAGCACTGCTTCATCAAGCCAATACAATGCATTAGCCAGTGCTGATTGGCCAGAGTACGGAATTCGGCCAATCAGCGCTGGCTCTGCTGGAGGAGGCGGAGTCTAAGATCGCTCCACACCAGTCTCCATTCAGGTCCGACCTTAGACTCCGCCTCCTCCAGCAGAGCCAGCGCTGATTGGCCGAATTCCGTACTCTGGCCAATCAGCACTGGCTAATGCATTGTATTGGCTTGATGAAGCGGTGCTGAATGTGTGTGCTTAGCACACACATTCAGCTCTACTTCATCGGGCTAATAGAATGCATTGGCCAATCAGCGCTGGCCAATGCATTCTATTAGCGTGAACTGAGTTTGCACAGGGGTTCTAGTGCACCCTCGGCTCTGCTACATCAGATTGCTACATCTGATGTAGCAGTGCCGAGTGTGCATCAGATGTGTAGTTGAGCAAAACTGACTCAGCACTGCTAAGTCTGCATTCGCATAGGAATGCATTGGCCAGCCTTCGGCCAATCAGCGCTGGCTCTGCCGGAGGAGGCGGAGTCTAAGGTCGGACCTGAATGGAGACTGGTGTGGAGCTATCTTAGACTCCGCCTCCTCCAGCAGAGCCAGCGCTGATTGGCCGAATTCCGTACTCTGGCCAATCAGCACTGGCTAATGCATTGTATTGGCTTGATGAAGCAGTGCTGAATGTGTGTGCTTAGCACACACATTCAGCTCTACTTCATCGGGCTAATAGAATGCATTGGCCAGCGCTGATTGGCCGAATTCCGTACTCTGGCCAATCAGCACTGGCTAATGCATTGTATTGGCTTGATGAAGCAGTGCTGAATGTGTGTGCTTAGCACACACATTCAGCTCTACTTCATCGGGCTAATAGAATGCATTGGCCAATCAGCGCTGGCCAATGCATTCTATTAGCGTGAACTGAGTTTTCACAGGGGTTCTAGTGCACCCTCGGCTCTGCTACATCAGATTGCTACATCTGATGTAGCAGTGCCGAGTGTGCATCAGATGTGTAGTTGAGCAAAACTGACTCAGCACTGCTAAGTCTGCATTCGCATAGGAATGCATTGGCCAGCCTTCGGCCAATCAGCGCTGGCTCTGCCGGAGGAGGCGGAGTCTAAGGTCGGACCTGAATGGAGACTGGTGTGGAGCGATCTTAGACTCCGCCTCCTCCAGCAGAGCCAGCGCTGATTGGCCGAATTCCGTACTCTGGCCAATCAGCACTGGCTAATGCATTGTATTGGCTTGATGAAGCAGTGCTGAATGTGTGTGCTTAGCACACACATTCAGCTCTACTTCATCGGGCTAATAGAATGCATTGGCCAATCAGCGCTGGCCAATGCATTCTATTAGCGTGAACTGAGTTTGCACAGGGGTTCTAGTGCACCCTCGGCTCTGCTACATCAGATTGCTACATCTGATGTAGCAGTGCCGAGTGTGCATCAGATGTGTAGTTGAGCAAAACTGACTCAGCACTGCTAAGTCTGCATTCGCATAGGAATGCATTGGCCAGCCTTCGGCCAATCAGCGCTGGCTCTGCCGGAGGAGGCGGAGTCTAAGGTCGGACCTGAATGGAGACTGGTGTGGAGCTATCTTAGACTCCGCCTCCTCCAGCAGAGCCAGCGCTGATTGGTCGAGTTCCGTACTCTGGCCAATCAGCACTGGCCAATGCATTTCTATGGGGAAAAGTTAGCTTGCGAAAATCGCAAACTGACAGGGATTTCCATGAAATAAAGTGACTTTTATGCCCCCAGACATGCTTCCCCTGCTGTCCCAGTGTCATTCCAGGGTGTTGGTATCATTTCCTGGGGTGTCATAGTGGACTTGGTGACCCTCCAGACACGAATTTGGGTTTCCCCCTTAACGAGTTTATGTTCCCCATAGACTATAATGGGGTTCGAAACCCATTCGAACACTCGAACAGTGAGCGGCTGTTCGAATCGAATTTCGAACCTCGAACATTTTAGTGTTCGCTCATCTCTATATATGACCTAACTGCTGACACCTGCAACACGAACTTCATCCCTGCTTTGGGTTACAGGCCCAGATGCCATTTTTTTTCCAGGCAGGTTAAATCTCTTTTCATGAAGTGAAATTACAACATCAAAATATCGGTCATGTGATTAGCCTCTATTCACATGAATGGATCGCAGCCATCTGACGGCCATGAATAAAACTGCTGATTATGATGTTCGTGTAAATATACAGTTCCACTTCAATCATTTGGCTGGGTATATGTTTTATATAGAAAAATGGTGCTCCATCCACCCATCATTTCTTCTTTTGGTTCAAATTAAGAGGTATTTCATCATCTTATTTAAGAAGTGCACCATGGTACCACTCTAGACTGCAACCCTTTAAGGTATAAGGTTATATTGTGCCATACACTGCCTCATGTTCTCCATGGCCGAGATTTACTATTGTGGTTAAAACTAGACAATGGCATTATCATGGTGCATTAAATATGGACTAAAATTTCAACATGCTAGAGATGTAGATGTAAACCAACTAAGAGGTGGTATAAACTTATGCTATACAGTCAAAAGATATGCCAGATTTATTATCCAGCCTTACCACCATGATAAATCTAGCAAATTTGCAGACTGGATGTCTGTATTGCACCTATTAGTAGATATTGCCCAGTATGTTCTGTGAGAGAGTGAAGGGTATGGTCTGGGAAGACAGGTATGTCCCAGCCAGGCAGCTAAAGGGTGTTTGGTAAAGACTCACACCAGGGAGGTCAGCTGACTAATCAGGCCCTAATAACAGTCTGAGTGTGAAGACTAGCAGGGTGGCACCACACTGACAGAGTTGAACTGTCCAGACCGGACCTCCAAAGCAGGTACTGTGCCACCCGTTGTTATTGCAAGGTGGGAGACTGGTAGCCAGTCTCCTGTATAGTCAGGGAAAAGTTTCCATACGTTTAAGTTAGTTTTCTCAGCCGAGAAGGATTTTGTTTTGTTTATCCTGTGGCTTTGCAAAAGCAGTGTATGCATTACATGTGAATAAAGCCTGAACTTGTGTGCAATCCAGTGTCTGTTTCCCTGTTTCCTGCACTGCTGCCGAGCATCTACCTGAGCGATTTCCCCACAGTTCCTAGAGCACATCACAACGTATCCGCATTACTATTGTCACTAAACTTATCACAACCTTACCTTTGCCTGTACCTTAAAGGGAACTTGTCATATTAAACATGTTGTCTGATGTGGATTTAGTATAGTATAGAGACATGACATCTAATGTGCAGGTAGCATAGTATATTGTTACACTGGACAAGATTAGGATAAGGCTACATTTAATGGACGTCACACAGCAGCACTAAACTGAGTATCAGTGAAAGGGGGCTATTCACATGACTGTTATATTAATGGTCCATTGTAACAGACCATCAAAATATATATCATGTCCTATTTTTGTCAGTTTTCACAAATCCCTCCATACACTGAAATGTATGGGGAATACATGAAAGCAGCAGCATTTTTCACGGCCGTTTTGCACCTCGTTCGTCTGAATGTAGCCTAAGGGGTCATTCACATGACGTTTTTTTTTACATCCGTTTAATAGATGCAGATCTGTTTATTGGTTATAAAAAAAAAAAAAAAAAAAAAAATGGATGTAACAAATCAGTTTTCTGATGGACACAAAGTATGGTTTAATACATTTATATCTTCTTAAAAAAAAAACAGAAAGAAACTGGTCCAGTTTTTTTTACATTGAGCTCTGTATCAACGGCTAGTTATCCATTTTTTTTTTTTTTGGTCTGGATTTTGACGCAGAATCCACATCAAAATCCAGCTAAAAAAACTGCCTCCCATTGAATTCAATGAAACAAAACACTCACGCAAAAAAGAAGCAACATGCCTGATTCAGCCGCAGACGTCCGTGACGCGACACTCCCTCCTGACTAGGCCCATTCATTTCGGCCTAATCCGGAACGGAATGCTGTGACTGGATGCCAGTGCACTGTAAGCATCCAGTTGCGGCTAGCCATTTTTTGGACCAAATTCTGAGGTGGCCTCCGCGTCAAAATCCGGTCCAAAAAACCCCTATGTCAACCTAGCCTTAAGGAGTAGAGATGAGCGAGTACTGTTCGGATCAGCCGATCCGAACAGCACACACGCATTGAAATGAATGGACGTAGCCGGCACGCGGGGGTTTAAGCGGCCAGCCGGCGTCAAAGCGGAAGTACCAGGTGCATCCATTCATTTCAATGCGTGCGTGCTGTTCGGATCGGCTGATCTGAACAGTACTCGCTCATCTCTATTAAGGGGTTATTCACATGACAAGCCCTTTTACAACATCCGTCACATGTCTGTTTTGAGAACATATTGACAAACTTTTATTAAGCTAGATTTACTTTTTTAATAAATTGTGCCTTTTTGTGGTCTTTTTCTGCCCTGCGCTTGCTTTGTGAATCAATTGCTCCTTTTTTTCCAGATATTATGCTGCCCTCGCCATTTTTGCTACTGTTGTGAAAATGTACCTTGAAACCTAAAAAAAAGGCACACCTGAGAAAAATCTGGTCCAAAAGGGGGAAGTTCATAGAAAACCCCGCATTAAATCCAATGTGTTTATACGCAAGTCTCTTTTTATGGCTGTTCGTTTTTGATGACCATCAAAAACTGACATGCTCTATCTTTGTCTGCCAAAACAAACATTTTTAGTGCCATGTGAATAGACCTTTTGAAATTCATGGGTTGTATAACACCTCCAACCACACATCCAAATCCTCAACACCTCCTGCCGTCTTGAACTCAAGAGCATCTATCGACTCCGCTCGTTCCTCACCCCTGAAACTATGCTAGTCCCTGCCCTCATAATCTCCCGCTTAGACTACTACAACACCCTTCTCCATGGACTTCCAGCAAACACCCTCGCCACCTCCAGTCCACCTTAACCCCTTCTCGCCGATGGTATTTTTTGATTTTCGTTTTTAACTCCCCTCCTTCTAAACCCCATAACTTTTTTATTTCTCCGCTCCCAGAGCCATATGAGGTCTTAATCTTTGCAGGACAAATTTTTCTTCATGATGCCACCATTAATTATTCTGTATAATGTACTGGGAAGCTGGAAAAAATTCAGAATGGGGTGGATTTGAAGAAAAAATGCATTTCTGCGACTTTCGTACAGGCTTCGGTTTTATGGCGTTCACTGTGCAGCCAAAATGACATGTCCCCTGTATTGTGTTTCGGTACGATTCCGGGGATACCAAATTTATATGGTTTTATTTACATTTTACCCCCTTTAAAAAAATCCAAAACGGTGTTAAAAATTGTTTTTTTTATAAAAGTTGCCATATTCTGACAGCTGTAACTTTTTTTTTATACGTCCGTGTACAGGGAAGCATAGGGCGTCTTTTTTTGCGGGGCCGGGTGTACTTTTTAGTTTTACCATTTTTGGGAAATGTTATTGCTTTGATCACTTTTTATTCAAATTTTTATCAGAATCAAAACAGTGAAAAAACGGCGGTTTGGCATTTTTGACTATTTTTCCCGCTACGGCATTTACCTAACAGGAAAAATATTTTTATAGATTTATAGAGCAAGCGATTTTGGACACGGGGATACCTAACATGTATGTGTTTCACAGTATTTAACTACTTTTATATGTGTTCTAGGGAAAGGGGGTGATTTGAATTTTTAATACTTTTTAAAAAAAATTATATTTTTTTTTAAAATTTTTTTTCGCATTTATTAGACCCCCTAGGGGTGCTGAACCCCAGGGGGTCTGATCACTAATGCAATGCATTACAATGCTAATGCATTGCAAAAAATCATCATTTCTTTTGCAGGCTGCATAGACCAGCCTGCAAAAGAAAGAGATTGCAGACTGGCCGGGAACCTTTAACAAGGCTCCCGGCTGCCATGGCATGGTGACGTCGGCCCTGGAGCTTGCTCCAGGTGGCGGCGATCACTGGCAAAATGGCGGCGCCTTTGACCGTGGCGCTGGAGGGGTTAATGCCTCGGATCGGTCCGGTGACCGATCGGAGACATTAGCGCTGGTTGTCTACTGCTTAAAGCAGTAGACACTCGGCGGCCATGGCGGCCGCCCGGCTCCCGGGCGGTCACCATAGTTACACACCCGGCATGCGCTGTACTATTACAGCGGATGTCGGGAAGGGGTTAAACTGTGCTGCTCGCTTAATACACCTCACCCCCCCATTCTTCATCAGCTGCACCCCTCTGCCAATCCCTTCACTGGCTACCTGTCGCCCAGCGAATAGAGTTCAAAACACTAACGCTGACATACAAAGCAATCCACAACCTGTCCCCTCCATATATCTCTGCCCTAATATTTTGTGTACTGTATGTATACCCTCAAATGTACAGCATCATGGAATTAATATAATAATGTACTTCACCATGGAAGTGATATAATAATGTACAGCACCGTGGAATTAATATAATAATGTACAGCACCGTGGAATTAATATAATAATGTACAGCACCGTGGAATTAATATAATAATGTACTTCACCATGGAAGTAATATAATAATGTGCAGCACCATGGAATTAATATAATAATGTACAGCACCGTGGAATTAATATAATAATGTACTTCACCATGGAAGTAATATAATAATGTGCAGCACCATGGAATTAATATAATAATGTACAGCACCGTGGAATTAATATAATAATGTACTTCACCATGGAAGTAATATAATAATGTGCAGCACCATGGAATTAATATAATAATGTACAGCACTATGGAATTAATATAATAATGTGCAGCACCATGGAAGTGATATAATAATGTACAGCACCGTGGAATTAATATAATAATGTACTTCACCATGGAAGTAATATAATAATGTGCAGCACCATGGAAGTAATATAATAATGTACAGCACCGTGGAATTAATATAATAATGTACTTCACCATGGAAGTGATATAATAATGTGCAGCACCATGGAATTAATATAATAATGTACAGCACTATGGAATTAATATAATAATGTACTTCACCATGGAAGTGATATAATAATGTACAGCACCGTGGAATTAATATAATAATGTACTTCACCATGGAAGTAATATAATAATGTGCAGCACCATGGAATTAATATAATAATGTACAGCACTATGGAATTAATATAATAATGTAGTTCACCATGGAAGTGATATAATAATGTGCAGCACCATGGAATTAATATAATAATGTACAGCACTATGGAATTAATATAATAATGTACTTCACCATGGAAGTGATATAATAATGTACAGCACCGTGGAATTAATATAATAATGTACTTCACCATGGAATTAATATAATAATGTACAGCACTATGGAATTAATATAATAATGTACTTCACCATGGAAGTGATATAATAATGTACAGCACCGTGGAATTAATATAATAATGTAGTTCACCATGGAACTAATAGTGCTATATAAATAAACAATAATAATAATACCTATGTGATGACCATTTTGAAGGCAGCGGTCATATGAATAAGGGCTATCCATGCACTTGCACAGCTGTGTGCATAAGGCCTTAAAAAGATCTGCTAAATGGATGTAAACGTAATGTGAATTGCCCCTAACTTGTATAGTATTCTTTTCAGTACCTGTCCTGAGCAGGGCTTTGAAGTCTGAGTCTTTATTTCAGAAACTTTTACATTAGAAGTAAAATCAAAATATCCTACAAGTACCCTCAAGTGCAGTTTATACAGATGAATATGTGGAGGAAGCACTTTCCAGTCTTGGGGTAAGGAGACACAATCAGGTTTTTATGCACTTTCTGAAACCCAAGCCAGTAAAAAAAAAAAAAAAAAGCAGTATCTTCTGTCCTTTATAGGTTTGCACCCATTATGATTTACGTATGATTTTGGCTTTCAAAACTGCATAAAATCTGAACTTGTGTCCTTACTACCCTTTAAGAATATTTTAACTCTCGGCAGCAGCTTGTAAAAAAGAAGAACAGAATCAGGATATTACTGTGATGCTTTGGACTGATGCCAGAATATTACTACCGTAACATGCTATAAAAGTTCCTCAGGTCACATTTCTGATGGCTCAGCAAAGCATATAAATCAGGATAAATGTGATCTACTGTATAAGTTATGTATAGTAGCTGTGAATAAATATGGCCTTCTGTATATGCTGTGTATAGTAGCTACTCATAAATATGACCCACTGTATATGTTATGTATAGTAGTTGTGAATAAATATGACCCACTGTATATGTTATGTATAGTAGCTACTCATAAATATGACCCACTGTATATGTTATGTATAGTAGTTGTGAATAAATATGACCCACTGTATATGTTATGTATAGTAGTTGTGGTTAAATATGACCCACTGTATATGTTATGTATAGTAGTTGTGGTTAAATATGACCCACTGTATATGTTATGTATAGTAGTTGTGGTTAAATATGACCCACTGTATGTGGTATGTATAGTAGCTACTCATAAATATGACCCACTGTATATGTTATGTATAGTAGCTGTGGATAAATATGACCCACTGTATATGTTATGTATAGTAGTTGTGGATAAATATGACCTACTGTATATGTTATGTATAGTAGTTGTGGATAAATATGACCCACTGTATATGTTATGTATAGTAGTTGTGGTTAAATATGACCCACTGTATATACTATGTATAGTAGCTGCTCATAAATATGACCCACTGTATATGTTACGTATAGTATAGTAGCTGCTCATAACTATGACCCACTGTATGTTATGTACAGTATAGTAGCTGCTCATAAATATGACCCACTGTATATGTTACGTATAGTAGCTGTGGATAAATATAACCCACTGTATATGTTATGTATCGTAGCTGTGGACAAATTTGACCTACTGTATATGTTATAGTAGCTAGTAATAAATATGACCCTCTGTATATGATATGTTTGTAGCTGTGAATAAATATGAACTACTGTATATGTTATGTATCGTAGCTGTTAATAAATATGACCTACTGTATATGTTATGTATAGTAGCTGCTCATAAATATGACCCACTGTATATGTTATGTATAGTAGCTACTCATAAATATGACCCACTATGTGTTATGTACAGTAGCTGCAGATAGATATGACTCACAGTATATATTATATAGAGTAGCAGCTTGCGGTTTATTCTGATTCATGCAGGCAATCTGATGAAAACAATTGCAGCCTGGCATCTTTCATGCTACATAAATACCCACTTCCCAGCAACCTTAGATAACCTTAGTCTATTAGCTGCAGTTTGATCTGTGAAGCACATTGAGCACTTGCACTGTTGTAACAGTGTATTTATGCTGCAAAGTCCCATTCACATATTGTGGAACAGAGCTTGCATTTTATAGGACATGCAATGGACTTTTCATACTGCTGCATTCACTATGAGATTTGCTCACCACATTGACAAAAACAATGTCATAACTGTTGGCTAAACATTTGTTCAGCTGACAGATATCCCCTTCAGCTTCCCTTATATACATGCACACTCGTCCATTTCACATGTGCCAACAGAGCACGCAGTGATCGGGAGAGGAAGTTCCTGGGAAAGTTTGTTCCTGATCATTACTAGCTTGTGCATTTTCATGCAGTAATGACCTTTGCTATATGGGGATGAACAAATCCTTCATCCCCATACTGTTTAGACAAGGCATTTCTGCCCATCAACCGACATAAAAGATATCATCACCCACAGATTAAGGATATAGGGTGATTGGTGGCAGCTTTACACAGAATAAATTGTCCAGTGTAAAGAAGACCCTAAGTAGAGGACATTATGCTGCTTTGACTTCTTTAGCCGACACATACTGTCTTCCTTGAGAATATAAAGATGGAGCATGTTAACTGCAAACAGCCTGCCTCTTCATTACCCTGACATTTACTATAATGGGGGAGTTTAGAGGCATCTCCATACACATAAGGTGATTGGCCATTTTGCTATAATCTAAGGGTTCGGTCAACAGTCTTAGTTTTGGTGCTATTTTTATGGATCAGGAAAATCAGGATGAACTGTCCTTTATGTCTTTGACATATATGGATATATGGTATGTACTTTAGGGTCTGGAGAGATAGGGCTAAGGTAAGGTTAATCCTATCCACTTTTGATTGGGTCAGGAGATCCTCAGTAGACCGCCCTGCTCAAATTGGGACTGGGAAGACATAACATATAATAGTTACTTTTCTTCCTCATTGTCCATCCTGTGTTTAGATGTTTGTTTGTTATTCAATCACGCAAAAATGGCTGAACCGATTTGAATGAAATTTGGCACATAGATAGTTTGTAGCCTGATTAACACACAGGCTACTTTTTATCCCGGTAAATGACATTGCTTCAAGACTGTTATGAATTTATGTTCACATAGTATATTTTAAAATTCTAAAACAACGAGAGCTATGAAGGTAGCTAGAAGTCAACAGAGTTCTCCTCAAGCGGAGCTAAGGGGGATCATTGATGCTAACAACACACTCATTATATGGCATCCCAGCGAGCTGCTGAGATACCAGAATAATCACAGGCATGGTGCGAGGAACAAGTTCAGCAGCAGACCAGCTTGAGAGCTGCTGAAATGCCGGAGCATACGGATCATTGAAACCAACAACACGCTCATTATATGGCTTCCCAGTGAGTTGCTGAGATGCCGGGACAATCATGGGCACAGCGCGAGAACCGAGTTCAGCGGCAGGCCAGCTTGAGAGCTGCCGAAAGACCGGAGCAGGCAAACCATCGACGGCAGCAATTTGCTGAACATAGGCAGATCATCAACACCAACAACACGTAGATGAAGTTGCGGGCAGAGGCTAGTTAATCCTAAAGATTGAAATCATAAAGTACTTTTCATAGGTAACAAAGGCCTACAAGTATTTAGCAAAAAATGCACCAACATCAACCTTCCAATTCATCAACCTTTAACAACTAACTCCCTTTATATTTGTTCACACCCAATGATATCAGCAAACAAATGCTGTCAATACTATACTTGGCTGAGAAGGTGCAACAAAAATGAATATAGTGTCCAGATGTTACCATTTGAGAAAATACATGAAGACAGAGCCAGTAGCTTTGAGTCCCACCCTGCTATATTACCCTCCAGAGAACATTGGGGTGTGTCTTGGTAAAACACATCTCCAGCAGATCTGCTGATACATTTTACGCATTCCCTGTAATAATATAACATAATTATTCTTGTTATATTTTATGTTAGTTTTTGCAGTTTAAGGGTGAAAACACATGGGATGGACATATTGCAGAATTTCCATTGTTAAATTCAGTAGACTCGGTAACCACATGTTTCTTATTCTTCTCAGATATGGCCATTAGAGTTGATCTTTCATGGTTTGGGCACAGGCAGTTCTATATACTGCTGGAAAGCCGACAGTGCGCTGAATTCAGCGCACTGTTGGCTTTCCCGATCTGTGCTCCGGGTAAAGAGCTTTCGGTCCCAGTACCGTAGCTCTTTACAGTCAGAAGGGCGTTCCTGACAGTCAGTCAGGTGCGTCCTTCTTCAAAGCAGCGCCTATCGCGCTGTACAGTGTGAGCGGGAGGAACGCCCCCTCCCCTCCTGATAATACTTGTCTATGGACGAGCACTGTGAGCAGAGGTGGTGGTGATGGGGGGGGGGTGTTCCTCCCCGCTCACACTGTACAGCGCGATAGGCGCTGCTGTGGAGAAGGACGTTCCTGACTGACTGCAAAGAGCTAGATACCGGGACCGATAGCGCTTTACCCGGGGCACAGATCGGGAAAGCCGACAGTGCACTGAATTCAGCGCACTGTCTGCTTTCCAGCAGTATATAGAACTGCCTGTGCCCCAAACCATGAAAGGTCCTCCTTAAATAAGAAAGATTTCTCCCTGTACTTTCTACAGATTCTACTTTAGAAAACTGAAATAAGCTTCATGCTCTTGACATCAAAAGGGCAGTTCTTACTTACTTGGAGAATGTTAAGGCATTCAAGACAATAGGAATCCCTGTTTATCCAGTCCCTAAGGAGGTTAGTATAGCAACATTGTCACGCTGGATAAGATGCATTATTACATTTTCCTACCAATCTGAGTATCTCTCCTTGGTGTGAAAGCTCATTGTACAAGATCTACAGAGACTTTATGGACATCTTTACACCAAATTTGTAAGGCAGCACCCCTAATACATTCATCAATCATTATCATCTGGATGTTGGTACAGGGGTAGGCTCAGCTTTTGGTAGGAAAGCGCTAAGTAAAGTTACTTTACTATAATTTCTCCTCCATTTGCTTTGATTATTGCTTTTGAAACCCTCCTTGTGCTGCCAAAGGATGTCCAGGAATTTGAACATTTTTTTTACCATAATTTTTCTTTCCTGTAGTCCAAAGGCAGCATAACTAGTTCCCCATTAAATTCTGTTCATTGCTGCATAAAAAACATGTGGTTTTGATTCGGGGGCTTATTAAGGGTAGTCAGCTATCCAATTATACTGCAAATTAACTTGTTCTCTTCTGTCCCATAGGGGAGGTATGAAACTTTAACCTCTCGTGTTGTCTTTAGATTGAAGGGAAAAAAAAATTGGTAAACAAATTTTCCTATTTTTGCTGTAGCACAGCTGCAGGAGTCCCTGCATGTTTCCCATATGTTGTGGATTTAACACCACATTACAGGTCACCTTACACTGCTGTTATAGCCGCAGCAGATCGATGAGATTCACTATATCCCCAGTATAAAATTGCAGTTTTGTCACTCCTTCTGTTGAATTTTTGCTAAGATTGTTCCCCATTATCTTTTTTAGGAAAAAACATAGCGAAAAAAAAACAAGCATGTCTAGGACAGTGTCCCAAAAATGTATCTTCAAGACTTATGACTAGAAAAATTACATATACTTCATGAGACTAAGTTGCGGTACTGCCGGCATCTGGAATATGGTTCGCACTATTTCATTAGTTTTTTCCATCATTTGCTTTGCAAAGGAAAGACAATACAGGACTGTACATTTAATGTGAATGACATTTTCTCATTATAAAAACTATTGTCCACAAATCCTTGTGCCAGTGCACATATGCCATTTATGTAAAAGGTTACATGAGAAGTTCTTGTAGTTCTGAAACTCGGCACTGAATATTATTTAGAGCTTCAGGTTTTTATTGTGCCCTCAAAGCCAAGTTTACTTGTCCAATTTCGAAAGTCACTTACTATACACTCACCGGCCACTTTATTAGGTACACCAGTCCAACTGCTCGTTAACACTTAATTTCTAATCAGCCAATCACATGGCGGCAACTCAGTGCATTTAGGCATGTAGACATGGTCAAGACAATCTCCTGCAGTTCAAACCGAGCATCAGTATGGGGAAGAAAGGTGATTTGATTGCCTTTGAACGTGGCATGGTTGTTGGTGCCAGAAGGGCTGGTCTGAGTATTTCAGAAACTGCTGATCTACTGGGATTTTCACGCACAACCATCTCTAGGGCTTACAGAGAATGGTCCGAAAAAGAAAAAACATCCAGTGAGCGGCAGTTCTGTGGACGGAAATGCGTTGTTGATGCCAGAGGTCAGAGGAGAATGGCCAGACTGGTTCGAGCTGATAGAAAGGCAACAGTGACTCAAATAGCCACCCGTTACAACCAAGGTAGCCAGAAGAGCATCTCTGAACGCACAGTACGTCGAACTTTGAGGCAGATGGGCTACAGCAGCAGAAGACCACACCGGGTGCCACTCCTTTCAGCTAAGAACAGGAAACTGAGGCTACAATTTGCACAAGCTCATCGAAATTGGACAATTGAAGATTGGAAAAACGTTGCCTGGTCTGATGAGTCTCGATTTCTGCTGCGACATTCGGATGGTAGGGTCAGAATTTGGCGTCAACAACATGAAAGCATGGATCCATCCTGCCTTGTATCAACAGTTCAGGCTGGTGGTGGTGGTGTCATGGTGTGGGGAATATTTTCTTGTCACTCTTTGGGCCCCTTGGTACCAATTGAGCATCGTTGCAACGCCAAAGCCTACCTGAGTATTGTTGCTGACCATGTCCATCCCTTTATGACCACAATGTACCCAACATCTGATGGCTACTTTCAGCAGGATAATGCGCCATGTCATAAAGCTGGAATCATCTCAGACTGGTTTCTTGAACATGACAATGAGTTCACTGTACTCCAATGGCCTCCACAGTCACCAGATCTCAATCCAATAGAGCATCTTTGGGATGTGGTGGAACGGGAGATTCGCATCATGGATGTGCAGCCGACAAATCTGCGGCAACTGTGTGATGCCATCATGTCAATATGGACCAAAATCTCTGAGGAATGCTTCCAGCACCTTGTTGAATCTATGCCACAAAGAATTGAGGCAGTTCTGAAGGCAAAAGGGGGTCCAACCCGTTACTAGCATGGTGTACCTAATAAAGTGGCCGGTGTGTGTATGTATATGATAAACTTTATATTAGACAAAAAGCTTATAAATAATAATCTTAAATGAAGTAACAGTATCTCTACCTTAAGCACTTGGTACTGAAGGATACAGTACATGTCTAATCCTGGACTGACAAACCAGTGCCAAGGAACCAAGGATGAAGCCCGGTAATGTGGGCGAAGCGCGTGTCAGACAGTCGCCTATGATGGTGTGGTAAGATGTTGATGTATACATAATCCATTTGATATTTGTATCACTATTGGGCTGCAGCTTATTACCTGCAGATGGGTCTGGGTTTCTTCTAACCGTCTGTTACGGCGTTAAACGCCATATTTCACTGCATTAACTCCCTCACCCTTCACTAGATAAATTATCAGTGAATTTTTAGTCCATAGGTAATATTGTGTTTCATTACTTCTATATCGCCACTCATCTATGTGGTTTGCTGGCATTAGAACCTTATGGTTTCCCCTATGTTTTTGTATTATTTATTGTATTTGTATGTCCGTAATCTTGGATACTAATAAAATGTTAACCTTTTAACACATTTTAGGTGTGGTTGTTGTCCTTTGTAATGCACTTCTGGTATGTCTAAGATTTCAGAAAACTGGGAAAAAACTACTGTATAGTGCATTCTATGGATTCCCAAAATTGAAAATGCATAAAAAAAACCATAAAAGAAATATACACTTTATATCAGTTGTATGTGCATTATGAACTGCAAAACCAACTTAAAATCCTATTAATATTATAAATGTGAAAGTTTGTGAGTTTGGATGTTTGTGGGTTTGTGTGTTTGGATGTTTGTTAGTCAATCACGCAAAACCCGCTCGACCGATTTGGCTGAAAGTTTCCACAAACATAGTTAATACACCCGATTGCGCAATAGGCTACTTTTCGTCACAATAGCGCACATACGTTTGTGCCAGGACCCCCACAAAACCCAAACTCACATCACCATCTCTGCAATCTCACACACTTTGGACCATAGCAAGCCACAAAATTCATATTGCCCTCTACAGCCTAGCCCCTAACCCCACACAATCACATATACATATACTTTACCACTTTGCCCCTCACCTTAACGATACTCCAGGAGGTTCTCTTTAACGCTCTGGAGCAGCCATGTTTGCCGACCCCCACCGCTCTGACAATCCGCGACACCGCCCACCCATGTCAATACCCCTAGGAGGTATAATAAATGCAAAAAAAAAGTTTAAAAAAAAAGTAAAAAAAAATATAAAAACAAATAAAAAGGATTAAAAATTCAAATCACCCCCCTTTCTCTAGAACACATATAAAAGTAGTTAAAAACTGTGAAACACATACATGTTAGGTATCCCCGCGTCCGAAATCGCCCGCTCTACAAAGCTATAAAATATTTTTCCTCTTCGGTAAACGCCGTAGCGGGAAAAATGGTCAAAAGTGCCAAACCGCCGTTTTTTCACTGTTTTGATTCTGATAAAAATTTGAATAAAAAGTGATCAAAGCAATAACATTTCCCGAAAATGGTAGAACTACAAAGTACACCCGGTCCCGCAAAAAAAGACGCCCTATACATCCCCGTACACGGACGTATAAAAGTTACGGCTGTCGGAATATGACGACTTTTCAAAAAAAATTTTTTTAACACAGTTTGGGATTTTTTTAAGGGGTCAAAATGTAAATAAAACCATATAAATTTGGCATCCCCAGCATCGTAACGAAACACAGAATACAGGGGACATGTCATTTTGGTTGCACAGTGAACGCTGTAAAACCAAAGCCCGTAAGAAAGTCGCATAAATGCATTTTTTCTTCAAATCCACCCCATTCTGAATTTTTTCCCTGCTTCCCAGTACATTATATAGAATAAATAATGGTGGCATCATGAAGAAAAAATTTTCCCAGGAAAAATTAAGACCTCATATGACTCTGGGAGCGGAGAAATAAAAAAAGTTATGGGGTTTAGAAGGAGGGGAGTCAAAAACGAAAAACGAAAATCAAAAAATGCCATCGACGGGAAAGGGTTAACTTCAAATACTTCTGTCCCAAAGTCACTATGTAAAGTTTCTCACAACACCGTATAGCAGCTCAAATACAAATTAACTTCAACACAAAAGTCTCACGTATTCTCTGAATTACAGAAAAAACAAGATACAAAGTTACATTTCATATCCCATACCTTATACACAGTACGAAAACCTTACCCACGCCTGTATATACCCACTTCTACAATCACCACAGACGAAGTTGCGAGTACCAGCTAGTTGTAAATATAGGGAAAGCTAGTCCCTGCACTGGTCCCAATCCAGTAGCACTCAGCAACCCCTACTTTTTTTTGTACCGTGTTTACCTATCGCAAGAAACAAGACCTATGGTGTTTGACACATTGCTATGGAGGTAGTAAAATTCATTGGCCGCATTGTGGCCCAGAGCTGCATTCACATTTCTGCTGGTCATCAGACATATTCCTGCCAGATTAACTGAGCTCTAATAATACAGTGTTCCTGGTGTAAGACTGCACTTCTCAGAATACAAATCACCAAAACAACCTTAATGTAGATCGCTAAAAATTTTGGGAGATCTTAGATTGAGGCTAAGCAAAAAAAGGCCATGGGAAAAGTCCTGGCATAAACCAAATGGCCTTCCGTTAGACCCCATTATAGCCTATGGGGTTTATGGGTGTCTGCAGGTAACCGGCGTTTTAGCGGTCGCGCTCTTTGTCGTTCTGGGCTCCCAGTGGAAGCCCAGTGCAAGTGTGAACCAAGTCTTGGTTGTATGAAATGTATTATTTGCATGAAAAAGTAACAGCACTAAAGCAAAGTAACATTGTCTGTAAATTAATTGTACGTAGCTCAATGCATATAAAAAAAAAATCAGCGGGGTCCGTAAAAAATTGTTTAGTCTTGGAAAAGTTTTAAGTTACTTCTGTTAACAAACAGCTCATCAGTCATCTTTTTCCTTCTTAAACAATTCTCTGCACAATCTGCTGTTCATTACACATTCCTTATGACCTCGCTGCTGATTTGTAGTTTTTGTTGGGTTTTTGCTGTCGTTTTTAAATGAGCCGCTGTCCCTTCTGGCTTACATTATTCAATTCTTACTTTCATCTATCTATGTTTTTTCTTTAGCCATTTCAGTTGCACTGCTTTTTATCTCCCTTTATTCTGTGGTTTTCCCCAATGGTACTTGTTGATAACTATGTGCAATAAATCATAAGAATAAATACAATTCTGAAATGAATGCATAATAATTAGATGGAAAATGGAGCTCGCATACAGGGTGAAACATGCCCACTGTAACATAAGCAGCTAAGGCGTTGTTCACATCTGCACCGTGTGCTTTGTTTAAAATGGAAGGTGGTGTTTGACAGCTGGTAATATGTTTGGTAATATATGTTTTTAAACTGTACCTTTTCTTGATCTTGTATATATAATCACTAGAATCTTTGTATATTTGTTTCAAGTTTCCCATGTAGTATAAAAACATAGCATTTAAAGGGGTTGTCCAAGACCCCAAATTAATGTCCTATGTTTAGGATAAGTCATTAATTCCAAAATGGTGTTAAATGGATATTGAGCTGTAAAAGGGCAGCCGGGCCACTATACAGTGTACAGAGCCATGTACGTCCAGCTCTGTACAATGTGCTCAGAACAGCTGTTTGGTGCGACTACGGGTACTACGTATTGAAACCCCACTAGTTTCAAATGAATGACCTATCCTAAGGATAAATCTTTATTTTTTTGTTTTGGATTAACCTGAGCCAGCAATATAAATCCTGTCTTACTTAGACGCAGAAGGGAAGGCGCGCAAAGGAGCATTTAGAGGGCAGATCTGGCTGTGATCAGTTTTTAGGAACCATGTGGCATTTACAAAGCCCTTGAGGTGCCAAAACAGTGAAAACCTCTAGAAAGTGACCCCATTTTGAAAACCGCACCCCTCAAAGAATTTATTAAGTGATGTAGTGAGCATTAGTAACCCCGAAGTGAATATGTAAGCTGTGCGGAGTAAATTGGGTACACCAAATCCCATTCTATTTTCCCACTAGCTCCTATGACACAGATGGGGAAGAGCGGCATTCTGGGGGATCAGCGCTGGTGTATTATCTCTCATAAGCTCTAAATATGGGGTGTCCCCTGAAAATGCTCGCACAGCTTATACATTTCCTTCTAGTCACAGCCACTTATGTCCTAATGATTTGGCGACTTTTGGGGGTTTTGTCTTCACATTGTACAAGCTAGAGTTTTATTTTTATTTTCTGGCAATGTGGCCATATGAGGGCTTGGTGTTTGCGGTATTAGATGTACTTTTCAATGCCACCATTTTGGGGTGCCTGTAACTTATTGACTACATTTTATTAACTCTTTCTGGGTGGGATGTAAACGGAAACATCAATTCTAGCATTGCTTTTTAGCATTTATTTTTTTTCCCGTGCAGCGTACAGCATAAGTAACATGTTACCTTTATTCTGCGGGTCGGTACGGTTACGGCACCCCCTGAAACCATCACAGGGGGGCACCATAATATGCCGAAACCCCTGAGCAGCCGGCGGTCAAACATGACCGCCGGCACTAGGCCCATTCATTGGGCCTAATCTGGAGCGGAGTGCGCGGCAGGATGCCTGTGCAGTGCATCAGCTTTCAGTCGCGGCTACCCCCGCCTCAGGTTCCGGGCCAAAAAACCCCGTCTGAACTTACCTTAAGGGGGGAGAACCAAAATCACAAACTGATTTGTTGCAATGGTGACATCGTATTACAATTTCAGGCTGCATTGTTAGATCCTGGATTTATATGCCTGTGGTAATGAACTGGAATAAAACTCCATCGATTTATAAGGCGTGTCTTCGTTATCTTGTCCATATAGTGTATTCAGATCATGTTTTTTACATCCATTTAGCACATCCATTTGTCCTGGGCCAGTTGGTCAGCACTGTAGCCTTGCATCACTGCAGTCCTAGCTTCAAACCTGCACTGAGTTTGTATGTTGTGGAATAGATTGGTGCTATAAAAGTAAGACTCTTTTCAGATCATATTTTTAACATCCGTTTAACGAATGCCAAAAACAGATGCAAAAAAACGAATGCAAACTGATGGTCATCTGTTTACATAGACATCAATGTTAAAAAAAACGGATCCACTTCTGTCCAAAAAAAACGGACAGAAATGGATGTATTTTTTCTTCTTGATGTCTATGTAAACAGATGACCATGGTTTGCATCCATTTTTATGGATACATTTTTGGCATCTGTTACATGGATGTGCTAAATGGATGTAAAAAAAAAACATGATCTGAATAGAGGCTAAGCAGAATGGAAGAACGCCATTACATTGTGAGTAAAAAAGGACATATGATAACTACCTAAAATTAATAGTTATGCCTTGTTGACATAAAGAACCCTAAATTATCCTTGTAGCATATTATATTATCTGTTGGTACCAGTTAGTGTAGTACACAGTATGTTTGGTGCTGGGGTATATTGCCCATATTAGTGGTAGCATTGTTGTTTCTGAGTACAGGGACTGTATATAGTATATACTGCTCTTAATTGTAGTTTGAGTAAGGGGCGAGCATGAGATTGAGCTGTGGAATGGTGTTTACACCTTAGGCTTAGTTCACACGTGAATACTGTGTGGTGTGATTTGGTCTAGAAAAAAAAAATGCTTCAGGAATTAGGAAGCGGTTTTTGGGCACTGAGGTGTTTTTTGAGCAGTTTTTGGTAAAAAACGCCTCAAAAAACGCCAGGTGGATCTTTCCTCCCAGACAGTGAATGGACCTTAAAAAACCACGTCACGGTTTCTGCCTCCCTTGTATTGACTTCCTGAGGCGGAATCCGCCTCAAGAAAGGTCATGTTGCTTCTTTTTTTCCGCTAGCAGAAAAAAAGCGCTAGCAGAAATACGAACGCTAGGGGTCTCCATAAACCACCATTGTGAGCGGGTGGATTATGACGTGGATTCCACGCCATAATCCGCCCCCTCTGTGTCCGTGTGAACGAGCACTTATAATCACTCTATGTCTTCAAAGCCACTGTAATTAAACACGGATGTGAACAGAGCCTAATGAATACAAACACAGGCAAAAATTCATAGGTGGGAAGTTGCGGACAACCCCTCCCCTTCCCAAAGAGTATGTTTTATTAGAACTATTAAAAATACATTGCCTATTGGAGCTTATAGCATAGAGCAGTCAAATGAAGAACCATGACACAATTTAGATGATTCTTCTACAGTTTCTCAATGAGCGGCCAATGTCAAGAGATCATAGTTTCGGCTTACACAGAGTGCTCTTAGCTTTTTATCTTACATTATCTGCCGTCACATCTACTTTACTATTTGTCCAGTTTATATTTTATGTGTATTTATGTATGGGCTAAAATGCACTTACTAAAAGGGACAGCCTTCAGTTTTCAGCCTTTTTTCCTACATGAATCCATAACCCCCATTTATTCTGTCACATGTACAACCCTTTTACAGTCAGGCATTTTCTTCAAAAAGGCTGCATACCTGAATTAAACCTTTCTTTAGCCATAACCCATATACTTATCTGCTAACCCAACAAAATCTTGAAGACTTGTGTTTTTTTTGCACTGATCAAATTAGAGCCTGGACCTAAAGGGATTTTCTCATGAACATAATCATATTTAAATTTGTAGACAATCAAAGGTTGAAGAGAACCTGTCATGTCGATTTTGGGACACTAAACCATCCACCAGTCATTATAGAACGGTCCCAAATTGTCCTAGTTTAAATCCATGCATTTAAAAAAAAATATAATCCTATATACTTCCCTAGAGATAAATCGGACAAGTGCCAAAAGTACACAGGTGTACAAGAGGATAACTGCACCAGTGCAAGGAATACAGTACCACAGTGAGTATAAAGGTTGCGGGCACAGATGGATTTAAAACAGGGTGATCTGGGACACTAAACCCCTTGGCCATAAATTCCTATGGATAATAATTGACCTCATAGGGCCCATTTAAACATTTTTGTAAATATAAATAACACTTTTGCAGCATTCTCTGTGATAATTTGCCATTGGACACAGCCACAAATTCAAGAACTTTGTATGACCTGGCACTTATGAGATGACAACTCAGCAGGGTCGGACTGGGGTGTCTAGAGCCCACCAGTGGAATGGTTTCTAGGGCCCACCGCCAGGACCCTGCAGATCAGCAGTACCGAGACACGACGGCTAAATGTAATAACATGTCAGGAGCCATGCTGCTCACGCACTATACCATGGGCACCACTGCACTACCTAAACCTACTGCTACACCTTGTATGGCAAGTGAACAGTGCGGCTCCTAGAAATGTTACCATTACCTATAGCCACGCTGTCCTGGAAGAGCTGATCTGCAGAGCTCCTGGCTGTTGTATCATCACAGATGTAATATTGATGGTCTATCCTAAGGACAGACCATCAATATTAGAAACATGGATAAATCCTTTAAAGTGGTTGTCCAGGAACTGGAGCAACCCATGTGCTGGGAGGGAAGTGTAAAATAAAAACCAAATATAAAAGCATACTCACCTGTCTCCGTTGTCCGCCGCCAGTGTCCGTTCAGTCTCGTGCTGGCGCATCCTTGCTGGGAGTCCAGCATGTCATGTGATCGCTGAGACCAATTAGGTACAGGGTTTCCAGAAATGAGTTGCTGCCATGAGACTGAACAGATACAGGCGGGGGATAACGGGGTGCTGGGGACAGGTCAGTATACTTTTACACCTCTCTGGTGGCCGCTACAGTGATAACTCCTGTTTATAGACAACCTCTTTTAAGGGGTTGTCTGGGCCAAATCTTGTATGGCCACTTCACTGCTCCCCATCATACAGTGGCTTCTTCACTGGTCCCCCATAATGTATGGGGAATAGTGATGGGTCCATTATACTGTGTGGGAGCAGTGATGGGGCTAACATCCTGTGCAGAAAGGGCATGTTAAACTGTATGGGACATATTAAAGGGGTTGTCCAGGGTTAAACTTTTTTATGGCCTATGCTCAGTATAGGCCATAAATACCTGAAACCCCACATTGCCGAAACGCAACGTCTTTGGCTACTACAGAAAAAAAAATATATATGTGTTTTACAGAATCAACAAAGTGAATGAAATTTACCTCATCCACACATTGCAGGAAAAAATAAGATGTGGAACTCTAAACTCTAAAATGTGTGCGCTTCAAAAAACATGGCTGGTTACTTTCAGCTATGCAATCGGGAGAAGTGAGAGGATTACAAGTGGCCATTAGCTAATGTTGAAGCTTTACCTGGTGTCCTCCTATATATATACTTTCCCTATACATCGGGAGGGCACCATGTACAGATTCTGCATCAGCTAATGGGGGCCCCTGTGTGTTGAGGCAAGTGCATTGCTCAGGATCCTGTTCGGGCCCCTGAACAATGCATCTGCCGTGGCTAAATGAGCAATTCCATGTGCCTCATATTAATAGCAGTTAACCCCATCATGTCCCTAACATTAACCCCTGTGCTTTACATAAGGATTACTGATTTGAGATACTGTATATGGAGGTAATAATTAAGCATCTTCATCATTGAGGAATTTCATTAGTACCCTCATAGGTCTCACATATCAGTAAGCCTTATGTGAGGTATACAGGGGACATGATGGGACATGATAGGGTTAACTGCTATGGGGTTAACTGTTATTAATGTGAGGCACATGGAGTTACTGAAACTAAATTAATAACCCCAAATGCCTGACATTAATAGGAATAACCCGCAGACCTTGTTGAACTGGAGGTGAGGCCGGGGCTACAACATCATAGAGCAGCTCATATAGAATCCACCACGGAGCTCCTGCTTGCACGGCCGCTGTGCAGCTACAAGTGACTACACAGCCCAGCAGTCCTTGCACTGTGAGTGACCCGACTGTAAGTGAGAACAAACGGTCCATCATTCCATAAACAGCTGTGGGTACCCTGGGCAATTGCTCAGTTTGCCCCCCACCCCACCCCCTCAACGCCGGCCCTGCAAACAAGAAAAACAAAGGCAATCCCAGCCACCTAGCAAGAAGAGACTGAATCCTACTAATATTATAAATGATGAAAGTTTGTGTGTTCGGTGTTTGTGGGTTTGTGTGTTTAGATGTTTATTCCTCAATCACAGCCAAACAGATGAATGGATTTTGTTGAAATTTCACACACACCGACATATTGCCCAAGAAGGAAGGATAGGCTACTCTAAATGTGGGTCACTCACCCTAAATTGCCACCGCGACCCTCAAAAGTTCACTCTGGTTCTGTTGTAGGCTCTGGCATTACGCCAGTGCAGGTCTTTCCACCACTTCCTATTGGTGCATCGCAGGGTGTGGGCTGGCTATGGAGCCAGCGCTCCGGCACCATACGTTGCCGGCGAAGTGTGGGCAGGGCGATTGACCGGGGAGATGGTAGTCAACATGACGGCAGACGACATGTTCTGCCCGCCATCCCAGGCCGCCTACACAATGCCAGCATGTCGGCCAGCTGGCTACACAGGACCGTTAATGCCGGCAGATGTTGCAGCCTACACAGCATGCACAAGGTGAGTCCAGCGGGGTGGAGGGTGTCCGGTGTCCGCAACGAGCGTCCCCATTAACCCTAACGGCACCTCAGTCACAGCTGACCGAGGCGCCATGTCCTCCACCGGCGCGTGGGCGCTGCGATGTTCCTTCTCTGCTATGTTCCTTCTCCTTTAAGCGCCGGGGCCAGCGTCACGTTGTCTTTCACTCCTACTGCAGCCTATGCTACGTAGCCTGCAATAGAAGCGTTGGTATAGCATAGCATAAAACCGGCGCTTCTACTGCAGGCTATGTAGCACCACCAAACTGATAAGGAATGCACTAGCCTCTAGAAACCTTATATACTACAAGTCCCCATACTACCTGCCCGACAATAACAAGCTATGAATGTTGCTGAAGATGCAACTAAAGTGATATGGCTGTAGTCAGAAACTAGTAAAGAGAAATAGACTATAATACTGAAAATTTCCATAAACCAGTACACATGGGGGATACTTCCATACCACAAACATGTCATTGCCAACCATTTCTGCACATAAGTATATACATCCCACTTATGAGTTGTGAGGTCCCACTTATGGTGGTAACTGTATACACATGATACAGATGTATAAACCATGTACAAGATAACACCTCTTCAAGGAATATCTCTCCCACTAAAAACCAGAACTGTTGATTTACATTCATTGGCAACCCTATACCCACTTATACTGCAAGGAAAGACATAGAGAGTATAAAGAAGGGAAGAGATAAGAACTTGTTGTGCTGCGGCTTCTCCAGATACTACAGCAACCCCAGGGCACATATTGTAGTGAAATAACCCTCCATCGTTGTTTGATGGGTCACAACCACATCAACAGCAAAATAATTAAATTGATGCTTAGCATGATGAGAAGAAGCCCATGATCCGCTTGAGATACAGTAGTCTCTGAAGGCAGTGAGAGACCCTGTAATCTCATCTCTCAATCATTTTCAGAGCACTTGATGACCTTTACCCTTAGCCGCATGCACCGACCCAAGGGCACAAAGACTGAAAGTAGAAGCTGAAATTCTCATCTTTGCTGAACATGGACCAGCACCATGCTGATGCTGCCCGCTCCACAAGGAAGGGGGGGAGGGGGGTATAGGCCTATATAACTCCTGCACACAGAGCATGGGGTTAACATGGTAAGCAGTGCTGGGCTCCATTCACTAGCTGGCTGTGATAGACACTCTACTTCAGCTAAGGCGGTATCAAACTGTCTGCAACTTTAAGAGAAATATGAGTTGGTCAATATAAGCGGTCATATATCTTCACTAAGAAAAGTACAAATCATCAGAAAGGGTCCTTGAAGCTATAGATTTTTATCAAAACATGCCCCTTTTTTAAAAAAAAATAAAATATTTTTCTCTCCCTCCAGCTGCAACCAGCCCCAGCTCGGAGGGCTCAATTTAGTGCACAGGCATGTGAAAAATGACAGCCATGACCCTAGGGACTTACCCTAACAGGGTCTTCTTAAATTTAATTAGTTTGCCATAACCAGGGGGTCTGTAACTCTGATGGTTACCCCTCCACACCAGAGGGCTATACCGCCGATGGTCACCCCTCCACGACAAGGGGCCATACTTCCGATGGTCACCCCTCCACACCAGGGGGGCCATACCTCCGATGGTCACCCCTCCACACCAGGTGGCCATACCTCCGATGGTCACCCCTCCACACCAGGGGGCCATACCTCCGATGGTCACCCCTCCACACTAGGGGGCCATACCTCCGATGGTCACCCCTCCACACCGGGGGGCCATACCTCCGATGGTTACCCCTCCACACCGGGGGGCCATACCTCCGATGGTCACCCCTCCACACCGGGGGGCCATACCTCCGATGGTTACCCCTCCACACCAGGGGGCCAAGGTGGTTGCCCATTACTGGCCAAATTATAAATAACTTCAAGGACCCATTAATAAACATATTTAATGTCAATAGTACGAATTATAATGCACAACAATAGCTATAGTTTAGGATTATATTTAAGCTATAGTATTAGGAAAACACATTAGTAAATAACTATATTACATTTTGTTAAACACGTTTGAACAAGAAGTGGCAAAAAACCCCAAAAAACTTGTTAGTGTATCGCAAACAACCTGTTACACAGTGGCTCGGAAGCACTTGTATGTGTCCCAATCCTAAGCAATCATGTCATTTAGGGTTACATGATAAGGCCAGTGACAGTAACAAAGTAAAACACTGGCGTAAAAATTGGAGACCCAGACACACAGGGTCCTCTCTTCTACTCGTAGTAGATCACTCAGGTAGTTAGCCATGTATGTACAGTATTGTACTTATGTTGGGACTATGCATGAAAATCCCTATATATATACAGCAGCATGAAATTAAAGGTGCTCTAAAAGAAATAATAACTTACACGGCTCACCCTAAATACTGTATAAGCAATAATACTAAGGGCTCGTTCACATCAGCGTTGTGAACTCCGTAGTTCAGGTTTCCGTTTCCTGCCTAAAACAGAGGCAGGAGACGGAAACCTGCAGGAGTCTCTCTCACCCATTCATTTGAATGGGTGAGAGAGATGTCCGACCGTGAGCGGCGGAGAGCGCAAAACGCTCCCGGGTTTTATAATCCGGACACAGAGTCGGACATGCAGTACTCTGTGTCCGGATAAAAAAATCTGGTTTCGCGGCGGAGAGCATAAAACACTCACCGACGCTCACGGCCGGACCTGGTCTGAGCTTTCCGACTTCTGGCATGCAGAAGACGGAAAGCTCAGAACGGACAGATGAACGCAGGTGTGAACCTAGCGTAAGTCATACCAGCTCCAGAATAATCCAGAGTCATGTAGGTAAATAAGGAAACACTCAGCAGCTGTCAGTGGGCACAACATTATACTGTTATAGGACACCACTGAGAAATATCCCATCACATAGTATATGCCATAGTAATGGGACCGGCTGCATTATATGATGTAACATATAATAATGATGATCCATATACTTATCTGGATACAGACTGTAAATGCTCTTAAGACACCGGCTACATGAAGACTAAGAAATAGAATAATCCGATGCGTCTGATATCTATTATCAAAATGTGTTGGGCACTAATACGGAGCTTATAAATAGATCAGTAGACACCAAATAAAGGAATAATAACACAAGCTCTTAACTTTTCCGGATACAAACCCCTTCCTCTTGAGGGGGAGGTCCTTGGAGCTACAAAAATCTGGCTGCCAATCTGTTCCATCACACCAAATTACCCCCAGCCGCAAGCACTGGCTCAGGGGCACCATAACACCCAGAATGGCAGTTTTCCATATATAATAACCCACTCCCCGGACACCCCCAGCAGAAGCCCAAAGACCAGCCAGACCAAGATAAATAATCCTAGGGAAAATTAACCACCATGTTTCTTCATCGTTTACAATTTCAACCAGCTCCAAGAACCCCCTACCAATTAAAAATAACCTGTATACAGTATAGCCAGTATATACAGTATGACCTGTATACAGCTCTGAGAAATTACATAGAAATGATCAACTTTAACTTATCCCCAGCATGGTCAGTATTAGCAGAGCTGGATACATATACAGGGAGTATCAGTGCGGCCTCCATCACCCTCACCACACTGTACCAGGCTGTCCCTCTCTCACCATAGGACCTCCATTACATGTGTCCTCTCAGCTCCACCATAGAGAGAGCCTCAGTCCCCAGCACTCATGAACAGTCTGTATTATATAGCAGTATATATGAGATATCAGCCATGTCTGAAGAGTCTATGGTAAATACATGAGGGGACTCTGTGACTGTATATATCCTGAGGTAATACTGCAGTATATATGATATATCAGCCATGTCTCCGGTGTGTGGTAAATACATGAGGGGACTCAGCCATGTCTGCAGTATGTATGGCAAATACATGAGCGGACTCTGTGACTGCAGACATCTTGTGGTAACACTGCATCATATACAGTATAGTTGGTGATACTACACTAGTAGTGCTGTGTAATGTGAATGTGGTGACACCAGTGCTGTGTGAGGTGATAGACCCCAGTCTTATACTCCCTGATACAGCAGACATGCTTCATCCAGGTCTTGTGATGAGAAACAGGATGAAGATGGATGAGACAGGAAGTGACGTCTATTCCTAACTCCTCCCTCCCTACAGTAACACACTAAGCACTATATACTAAAGCTGAATATACACAGATATATACTCCTAAAGCAGAATATACACATATATATACTCCTAAAAGCAGAATATACACAGATATATACTCCTAAAGCTGAATATATATACTCCTAAAGCTGAATATACACAGATATATACTCCTAAAGCTGAATATACACAGATATATACTCCTAAAGCTGAATATACACAGATATATACTCCTAAAGCAGAATATACACAGCTATATACACCTAAAGCAGAATATACACAGATATATACTCCTAAAGCAGAACATACAGATATATACCCCTAAAGCTGAATATGCACAGATATATACTCCTAAAGCTGAATATACACAGATATATACTCCTAAAAGCAGAATATACACAGATATATACTCCTAAAAGCAGAATATACACAGATATATACTCCTAAAGCAGAATATACACAGATATATACTCCTAAAAGCAGAATATACACAGATATATACTCCTAAAGCAGAATATACACATATATATACTCCTAAAAGCAGAATATACACAGATATATACTCCTAAAGCTGAATATATATACTCCTAAAGCTGAATATACACAGATATATACTCCTAAAGCTGAATATACACAGATATATACTCCTAAAGCTGAATATACACAGATATATACTCCTAAACCTGAATATACACAGATATATACTCCTAAAGCAGAATATACACAGATATATACTCCTAAAGCTGAATATACACAGATATATACTCCTAAAGCTGAATATACACAGATATATACTCCTAAAGCTGAATATACACAGATACATACTCCTAAAGCTGAATATACACAGATATATACTCCTAAAGCTGAATATACACAGATATATACTCCTAAAGCTGAATATACACAGATATATACTTCTAAAGCTGAATATACACAGATATATACTCCTAAAGCAGAATATACACAGCTATATACACCTAAAGCAGAATATACACAGATATATACTCCTAAAGCAGAATATACACAGATATATACTCCTAAAGCAGAATATACACAGATATATACTCCTAAAGCAGAATATACACAGATATATACTCCTAAAGCAGAATATACACAGATATATTCTTAAAGCTGAATATACACCGATATATACTGCTAAAGCAGAATATACACAGATATATACTCCTAAAAGCTGACTATACACCGATATATTCCTAAAGCTGAACCAGTCTGTATAAATCTACACAACTACTGCACAAAGAAGAAACTGCAGGAGTTACTGGTTCCCCCATCCCAAAGTCATGTCCCCCTTTGCTGATGGCGCCGGGGGTGTCTTATTTACCAGGTGCCCCATGGCATAGCAGAACTGAGGCATACCCAACTTTACAAATTAAAAAAGAGGCTAGCTTTCTCACCTTTTATACAGGTAACCCAGAATAAAGCTAGCAAGACAAGACAATCTTTAAGTAATGTGTTAATACACTGCCCTATATTTCATGAAGGAATGTTGTAAAATTATTCTGGTAGCCTAACCAATGAGAAAGGGCCAATAAACCACTATGTGCAGAGAAATGCTAGAAAAGTGTCTGGCCATTAAAGGGTTAAATTTACATCACTGGTCAGCAGCCAATGAGATCGCTGGAAAAGAATTTGAAAAAAAACAACTGGCAGTTTTCCTCAGTTTGTTACAGAGCAACGCCGAGGTAAGATCTTCCCATCATCTGATAGGACTGAGCCCGATTTATCTCCCATGGGGCCTCACTCACATTATCAGGAATCAGTGTTGCTTTATATCAGCACGCTGTACATAAAAGGTTGCCTGTCCCTGACTTAGACATTGAACTTACATAACAGTCACCAGTATGCCTCTATTCTCCCCCTAGTGGTGGCTGCAGGCAGCTAGAATTTATAGTTTTATTCTGTGGTATTTCAGGGGATTGTGACCTCTGTGGGGGAGAAACTGTCTGACTGCTGTAATAAGAAATGAGAGGGGTAACACCACTGGGATAGTATAGCAGTACTTCATTATACAGGGGGGCGACACCAGGACGTACACCCCCTATCTGTACATCGGAAAGCTGCAGTGTTTGAGACTTTATCACATCTGTGAGTTTGTGTTTGGGTTTACAGATTTTACTACGGATTACAGTCATGGATCGCAGATCAATGGAGGTGAGTGTCTTCATTATAACCTGATCCCTTGTCCTATTGTCCTCTGCTCCTCCATCCCTGATAAGTGACACTTACTGTATTCTCTTCTCCTTAGCACGTCTACCGCCGCCAGGAATGCATTTATGGACTCACACCCTTCTTAAGTGAGTATTTTTAACCCCATAATTTCATTGATGAAACTGAATGTTGTTTATTTATATGGTTTTATGCCCATCCTATAATCCAGCATATTTGATAATCCAGCACCTAGCAGGCTGCATTGTTGGTGGATAAATTAATTTTACTGTATTTTTTGGATATTATGATTACTGTTATGACTGATCCCATTATTTATTTTTTCTCTCTTCAGATTATCCCTGCACCGTGGAAGAAAGAAACGCACAACTCCTCATCTACTCCGTCAAGTTCCTGCCATTACCTATCTTCAATATGGAGGTTAGTGATTTCAAAACATGCTGAGCGGGACCAGTGCTGGGCTGGTGTAGGAGACTTTTTTGCAGGTAGATTTGGAGGCGGATTCCGCATCAAAATCCGCCTGCAAAAAACTCTGTGTGAACATACTCTTAGGGTGAATTCACACTGAGTAAACGCTAGCTTATTCTGAACGTAAAACACGTTCAGAATAAGCGGCGTCTAAAGCAGCTCCATTCATTTCTATGGGAGCGGGGATACGAGCGCTCCCCATAGAAATGAATGGGCTGCTTCTTTCACTCCGTGCAGTCCCATTGAAGTGA
The DNA here is from genome assembly GCF_031893055.1 of Leptodactylus fuscus. Taxonomy (NCBI): domain Eukaryota; kingdom Metazoa; phylum Chordata; class Amphibia; order Anura; family Leptodactylidae; genus Leptodactylus; species Leptodactylus fuscus. The sequence goes on along the minus strand of NC_134267.1, from coordinate 178,182,761 downwards.
ATGGGGAGTGCCGGCGTATACGGCAAGCTCTGCTCATGCCGGAGCGTACACGCCGGCACTCCCCATTCACTTCAATGGGACTGCACGGAGTGAAAGAAGCAGCCCATTCATTTCTATGGGGAGCGCTCGTATCCCCGCTCCCATAGAAATGAATGGAGCTGCTTTAGACGCCGCTTATTCTGAACGTGTTTTACGTTCAGAATAAGCTAGCGTTTACTCAGTGTGAATTCACCCTTACAGTGGGGAAAACTCCTTCTGTCTGTCCAGCACTAGTTTGCTGTAAGGCTCCTGCAGTCTCTCTTCTCTCACCCCAACTATATCTGGTCTAGTCCTTCTGTCTGCCTGGAGCCCTCTGTGTGCCCCCTGGTTCACCACCTTACACAACACGAAAGCATCAATACTATGTAAATATAGATACTAGTAATACTAAGAAGTGTATTTATCCTATATGCTTAGGATAGAGGATAAATACTGGATAGGTGGTGGTCTGACCGCTGAGAACCTCACTGATCCTGAGGACGGGGGTCTTTTTCCCTCTGTTGTGAATTCAGCCTGACTACAGCCAGCCTTAATATAGGAGTGTCACTTGGTGGATATACAAATCCTTGCTCCTATTCTCTTCAATGGGAGTGCCACAGATAGCTGAGTACTGTAGTTCGGCTATCTTTGGCACTGCTGTCCAAGTGAATAGGAGTGCAGGTTTGTATATCCACCAAGTGGTACTCCTATAGTCATGCTGGCTGCAGTCAGGCTGAATTCATAATGGAGATAATAATTACCATTACCCCTACCCGTCCTCAGAATCACTGGGGCTCTCTGCAGTCAGACCCCCAACAGTTAGGTATTTATCCTCTATCCTAAGGGTAGAGGATAAATATTTCTCATGGCATAAACTCCTTTAGGCTAAGGCCCCATGTAGTGGGCCGCTGTGAAAAAGTGTTGTAGGAAAAACCGTGGCGGCAAGGTATTGTGGTTTTTCACACAGCACTTTTCACAGAAAGCCAGCAGTTTTCCTCTGCGGGCTCTTCTGCATCAATTATACGTATAAGGAAACCATTTCCATAGGTATAGTTGACATGCTGAGATTTCCAAAAACACAATGGTTTTGGAAATCACAGCATTTCTGCTTTGAGTAATTTTCTGCAATGTGTGGATGGAATTCACTAGAATCCCATCCACTTTGCAATAACTGTAAAATATTGTGGTTTTTGCCCTCACTTTTCAGCTGCAGCAAACTACAGCATTTACACCACGTGGGGCCCTAAATTGAGGCTCAATGCTGTGGAACTCCCTTTATATTTTCCACTCATTTTCAGGCCACTCTTTGGCTCAAAAAAAAAAAGAAATTTGCAGCAAAATCTGCAACAAAAAATGCAGCATTTCCATAATGTGGGCCTCAGCCTTATGTTGATGCCTCCTTGCTGCAAATAGTAGTAGGGGATATAAAAAAAAGAACCCCTTATTCAGAAAAAAAGTATGTTGTTAGTGTTATCTTGATGCCAGCTATTCATTTGAATTGCTGGGTGGTCCCTGTTTATTTGTATGTCAGGAGATGCCCAGCAATTCTTATGACTAGCCTGCTCCTGCTCCCCCCTCCTCCCAACTAACGCTTCAATGGGATTGGGTTACTCCTGGTCACAATGACAGTAAGGCACTTCAGTAGGTTAATTTTAATCTGTCTGACAGTAACACCAGTCACCCAGCTAATGCAGGGATTCCTTTGTAGCTTTAGGGAGGGTTCACACGGTGTAACGTGCCGCGTGATGTGGAACGTCTACGCCGTGGGACCCTTTGCGGGCCATACACGCTCCCATTGATTTCAATGGGAGCGGGGATCGTATGCGCCGCGCTAGTTTGCGGCCGTGATGTTGCAAAATCACGGCCGCAAACTAGCGTGGCGCATACGATCCCCGCTCCCATTGAAATCAAAGGGAGCGTGTACGGCCCGCAAAGGGTCCCGCGGCAAAGACGTGCCACATCACGCGGCACGTTACACCGTGTGAACCCTCCCTTAGGGGTCACTAGTTAATACTGATGCATCTGCATGTCCCCTGCCAGAATGAACTACAGCAAGAACTCTTATGGTATGTTCATACAGACAAATTTGGACCATATTCTACCTCAAAATCACTTCCAAATTCCACCTGAAATCTGCCTCCCATTCATTTTAATGGAAGAAAGAAGCAGAAATTTTCTGGCAGCTGATTTTTTTCCAGCTAGCAGAAAAAGGAAGCATCCGGCTTGTACCTCAGGTAGATACTAAATGAGAGGCAGATTTTGGAGCTGTTTTTTGAAGCAGAATTTCAGAAACAGCACCGACAGCACTGCTTCAAGTTCCAGCAGCAGATATTTTCTGCCTGACAAATTCAACGGCAAATTTGTCAGTGTGAACATACCCTTAATGCTACATAGGAATCCCTGCACTAGCTATGTCACTGTCAATATGACTGGGAGTAACCCAAATGCATTGAAGTGGGGGGTGGCAGGTGGAATTGACACACAGTTTTCTTTTCTCAGTGTCTCTCCATCCTTGAAAGACTGTGGATGTGTGAAAGGCCCCATTGCGTCAGGTCAGAGAACACTCTCTGCAATCAGTGTAGACCGCAGTCGTGCAAACCGCAGCTTACACTGACAGCTTTCATCTGTATGTGAATTTGCACATACAGCTGAAAGCAGAGATTGCTCACTAACAGGGAATCTGAACCAGATTCCCCGCTAGTGAGCGATCCGGGCGACAGCGCATGTGCCAGCAGAGAGGGCTCTGCATGCCCTCATTGCCATGTGTACCACAGGTTCGCCATCATAGGGCTAGGTTCACCCCTACTAACCTACTATGTTATCATTAGATTCACACATGTCCTTACTATAGATATAAAAGTTGTATAAGAAAGTCTCAATAGACAATTGACTTATTCTTTAGCGCCTCATGCCGACCAACCGTGAAGCCCAGAAGAAATATCTGCCTTTTCCACTGGATGATGAAGAACCTGGACCGTGCCAAGAGAAGGAGGAAGAACCTGGGCCATCCCAAGAGAAGGAGGAAGAACCTGGGCCGTCCCAAGAGAAGGATGAAGAACCTGGGCCGTCCCAAGAGAAGAAGGAAGAGACAGAGAAGATACAAGAAAAGGCTCAAAAGCGTCAAGTGAAGAGGAAACGAGTAGAGAAAGAAGAAAAGAAGACCCCTGAGGAGACCAGTGAAGAGGAAGAAGAGATGGCGAGGAAGAAGAAAAGGGAAGATGGAGAAACCAGCCAGACTCATCTATATGCCCTCCTCTGGTACATCCACATGATGCTTGGAGGAAAGAAAAACATCCTGTCCAATATTCTCCTCCATCCATGGTGCAGGTAACGTATGGGAGTCCCAAGCTGTAATAAGATCAGCAGCAGATATAATAGTATTAATAGTAATTATATTCATAGCCATAAAATAGTAATAATAGTAATAGTAGTATAATAATAATCTTAGAAAAAAAATAGTATAAAATAATATTAATATTAAGGTTACTTAGTTATTAATTAGAATAGGAATCAGCAGGCTTGATCCAAGGTCCTAGGACCGATCGCCTTTTCCCGGGGTCAAGAAGGAATTTTCCCCCTGTGACATGAATTGGCCGAATGTGTCCAGGGGTTTTCGCCTTCTTTTGGATCAACAGCTTTAGAGATAGGACTTACTGGTATTATTGCTAGATTACTCTAATTATACATTAATATTAAAAAACATTTTTAAAAATTAAAAAAAAAAAAAATAGAATAGTAATAGTAGTAATCAACTAAAAAAAAAATAGTAGTAGACTCAATTCATAGATATCGTAATATATAAAACTGAAATAGTAATATTGATAACAATAATTGTAAGATTCCAATATAGACTTGTAATATTATTTTAATATTAGTTATATTAATAGGAAAAAAAATAAGCATTTAGGTTAATGAACTATAATGATTATTAGATTATAATTATCTACAGCAGGTTTGATCCGGGGTCCTCGGACTGATCGCCTTTTCCCGGGGTCAAGAAGGAATTTTCCCCCTGTGACACGAATTGGCTGAATGTGTCCAGGGGTTTTCGCCTTCTTCTGGATCAACAGCTTTAGGGATAGGGATGTAGTTTATAGTAACATAATAATAGAAACAGGAATAAAAATAGTAAAAAAAATATAATAGGCAACTAACAATATTGATAGCGATAATTATAAAATGACAATATAGAATAGTAATAGTGATTTCAATAATAATTCTAATATTAGAAGCTTTAAGTTAATTAACTATAATAATAATAATTATAATAGACTTCAGCAGGTTTGATCCGGGGTCCTCGGACTGATCGCCTTTTCCTGGGGTCAAGAAGGAATTTTCCCCCTGTGACACGAATTGGCCGAATGTGTCCAGGGGTTTTCGCCTTCTTCTGGATCAACAGCTTTAGGGATAGGGATGTAGTTTACCATTCAGAGCAGAATTATAAAAGAAATATTAGTAATGATAGTATTATTATATATAATAATCCAAAAAATTAATTAAAAATATTATAGCATTATTTAGGATAATATAATTATTAGAAATAAATTATTTCTTATTAGTGTAACTATGTGTCGTCTCCTTTTGTTCCCTACAAACATTTCACATATATGTTATACATTTTCACTGTCCCTGGGAGCAGCATAGTATGGGGACAAGTCCTTAGAGTTATGAGTCCGGTGTATTCATGAGGGGCACGCTCCTCCCCACCCTCCTCGCAATGCTGGACGGGATGTTCTGTATGTAGATATACAGCAGCCAGCCATCAGTCACCACTAAGAGGGGCAGAAAAGGAAGACGGGAGTATTCTCATGTATACGCCAGACTGCAGTGTTCAGACATTTGTACTGTCTCTCCTTTCATTGTGTGTGACAGTGATCAGAAACCTGCAGCTGTTGTGAAACTACACTCAGGGCCGGTTTTAGACAAAATGGGGCCCTGGGCAAAATTAAAAGTGGGGCCCCACCTACTACATATTTATATTGTTAATTTGATGTCCTGCACTGCCTATCACTGGTGTTTAGTGAAGTGTTTCCAAGGTCTTTAAGGCCAGGGCCCCACATTGCGAAAACACACCATTTTGGCCACAGCAAAAACATTGCAGCAAAAAACGCGGCGTTTTACAGTACCTACAAAGTGGAGGAGATTCTGGCTAATCCCATACACACATTGCACAAAAAATGCAACAAAATCTGCAAAAAAAATCTGATTTTCCGTAATGACACACAGCGTTTATGGCAGTTGAAGAAAATGCCAGCAAAGTGAACAAAATGTCGTATTTTAATCTCATCCACAGCAGGTTAATTTTAGCTATGGGGTCACGAGCATTACCACATGTATTTAATAGGGGGAGAAACTGCAGAGAAAAAGGCAGCAAAAGCTCAATGAAAAACACTGTGGTGAAAAACAAACTGTGTTTTTGCTGCTTTTTTTTCTCCAGTGTTGTTTTTGCTTCGTTTTGCTGTGCTTGACCTAATCCTTAGGCTAAAACCCCACAGGTCGTCCCGCAGCAAAAAAGCGCTGTGGGAATAACTGCAGCAGCAATGCATCGCAGTTCTTCCCGCAGCACTTTAGACAGAAAGTTTGCAGAGTTTTCCTCTGCAAACTTTCTCTTACAATTATAATTATGGGGAAACTGCCGGTATTTCCGTAGGTATAATTGACATGCTGCAATTTCCAAAATCATACCACGTCATGGACAGGGAAGAAAGCAGCGATCAATCACTACAGCAGATAGGATTACAAGTGGCCATTAGCTAATGCTGAAGCTTTACCTGTTGTCCTCCTATATATATATATATATATATATATATATACTTTCCCTATATATCAGGAGTAGAGATGAGCGAACAGTGTTCTATCGAACACATGTTCGATCAGATATCAGGCTGTTCGATGTGTTCGATTCGAATCGAACATCACGTGGCAAACTCCAAAAAAATTTGATTCCCCTCCCACCTTCCCTGGCGCTTTTTTTGCACCAATAACAGCGCAGGGGAGGTGGGACAGGAACTACGACACCGGAGGCATTGAAAAAAATCGGAAAAAAGTCATTGGCTGCTGAAATCAGGTGACCTCCATTTTAGACGAATAGTGGATTTCAGATCCGGGTCATATGCGAATGTGAACTTTGTGACTATGAGACAGGGATAGCTGTACAGGCAGGGATAGCTAGGGATAACCTTTATTTATGTGGGAATGTTATTAAAAATAACTTTTTGGGGCTCTATCGGGTGTGTAATTGTGATTTTTGTGAGATAAACTTTTTCCCATAGGAATGCATTGGCCAGCGCTGATTGGCCAGAGTTCATAATTCGGCCAATCAGCGCTGGCTCTGCTGGAGGAGGCGGAGTCTAAGATCGCTCCACACCAGTCTCCATTCTGGTCTGACCTTAGACCCCGCCTCCTCCAGCAGAGCCAGCGCTGATTGGCCGAATTATGTACTCTGGCCAATCAGCGCTGGCCAATGCATTCTATTGGTGTGATAAAGCAGAGCTGAATGTGTGTGCTGAGCTCAACTACGCCAGTGGCGTAGCCGAGAGTTCAGTGCACAGCCAGCTCTGCTATGCCGGAAATTGAACTCTCAACTACGCCGGTGGCGTAGCCGAGAGTTCAGTGCACGGCCAGCTCTGCTATGCCGGAGATTGAGCAGAGTTGGCCGTGCGCTCCGGTGGTGTAGCAGAGCCGAGGGTGCAGAAGGATTCAAGCGCACCCTCGGCTCTGATGTAGCAGAGCCGAGGGTGCAGAAGGATTCAAGCACACCCTCGGCTCTGATGTAGCAGAGCCGAGGGTGCAGAAGGATTCAAGCTCACCCTCGGCTCTGATGTAGCAGAGTCGAGGGTGCAGAAGGATTCAAGCGCACCCTCGGCTCTGATGTAGCAGAGCCGAGGGTGCAGAAGGATTCAAGCTCACCCTCGGCTCTGATGTAGCAGAGCCGAGGGTGCAGAAGGATTCAAGCGCACCCTCGGCTCTGATGTAGCAGCGCCGAGGGTGCAGAAGGATTCAAGCGCACCCTCGGAGATGTAGCCGTGCTGATGCTGTCAACACTGCTACATCTGATATCGGAACACAATGGAGACTGCTGTGGACTCCACAGCAGTCTCCATTGTGTTCCGATATCAGATGTAGCAGTGTTGACAGCATCAGCACAGCTACATCTCCGGACGGAGTGTGCGCTCTAACCCTTGTGCACACACAGCTCTGCTACATCAGAGCCGAGGCTGCACTTGAACCCTTCTGCACCCTCGGCTCTGCTACACCACTGGAGCGCACGGCCAACTCTGCTCAATCTCCGGCATAGCAGAGCTGGCCGTGCACTGAACTCTTGGCTACACCACCGGTGTAGTTGAGAGTTCAATCTCCGGCATAGCAGAGCTGGCCGTGCACTGAACTCCCGGCTACACCACCGGCGTAGTTGAGCTCAGCACACACATTCAGCTCTGCTTCATCGCGCCAATAGAATGCATTGGCCAGCACTAATTGGCCAGTTTACAGAATTCGGCCAATCAACGCTGGCTCTGTCGGAGGAGGCGGAGTCTAAGGTCGGACCTGAATGGAGACTGGTGTGGAGCGATCTTAGACTCCGCCTCCTCAGGCAGAGCCAGCGCTGATTGGCTGAATTCTGTAAACTGGCCAATCAGCGCTGGCCAATGCATTCCTATTGGAAAAAGTTAGCTTGCGAAAATTGCAAGCTGACAAGGATTTCCATGTAATAAAGTAACTTATATGCCCCCAGACATGCTTCCCCTGCTGTTCCAGTGTCATTCCAGGGTGTTGGCATCATTTCCTGGGGTGTCATAGTGGACTTGGTGACCCTCCAGAGACGGATTTGGATTTCCCCCTTAACGAGTATATGTTCCCCATAGACTATAATGGGGTTCGAAACCCGTTCGAACAGTCGAACAGTGAGCGACTGTTCGAATCGGATTTCGAACTTCGAACATTTTGGTGTTCGCTCATCTCTAATCAGGAGGGCACCATGTACAGCTTTCTGCATCAGCTAATGGGGGCCCCTGTGTGTTGAGGCAAATGCATTGCTCAGGATCCCGTTCGGGCCCCTGAACAATGCATCTGCCGTGGCTAAATGAGGAATTAACAGTCGGGGGTCGGGGCCCACCGGGGGATTCACCAGTTCCCCAGTGGGCCAGTCCGACCCTGCAACTCAGTCACAATAAGGAAATCATGGCTGAATTTCTAACAAGTGCCAGGTCATTATATAGTTTCTGTATCTATTGGTAAACTGTTTAGACAAAAGACTGTCACCACTAAGATGGGTAGAGAAAATCTTCAAAACTCAGCAAAATTTCTTATGGAAAAATGTTTAACTTTTTATTGTCTACACCCCTTTAACCCTATTCAGATGCAATGAGATGACCTGACAAGGCCCCACCAGTAACCAAGGAGCACTCCCATCATTAATGATTACCAACTAGGCCTGTGGAGTGAGTGGTATGGTTCTCGATATAGATCTCTATCTACTCATTCCCAGGGCCCTGTACTGTTTGGGCATTACATAATATAGGAGCTGGTGCTATTATACTGTGTGGGGCCTCGTGAAATGTACTTTGTGGGTTAGGTTTTGAGGCATTATAGTATGTAGAGGATGGGGACATTATTCTGGGTGGGAGCTGGGGCATTATAATGTGTGAAGGCCACACTAGGGAATTATACTGTGAACAGGGGCTCTAAATGGGAAAACATACTGTGTAGGGTACTAAGGAGAGCAGTATAGTTTGTGGGGGTACAAAGAGAGCTTTACACTGTGTGTGGGGAACTTGCTGGACCCTTTTTACCCACCCTACAAGTGAACCACTACATCAAAAAGCCTGCAAATACACATCTACATAGGTTCACAATGGAGCCTTGGTTATCGTTCATGTCCACTTAGGGACCCGAAAAACGGAAACCCAAACTGCTTAAAAAATTGTTACCCATGGAAACCCATGGACCCTATAGACTATAGTGGCGTCCACCAGGATTCCGCCCAAATCAAGCGGAGTCAGGAAGGGAATCCCCAAAGAAAGCCTTACACACATAACACTCAGATCAGTACTATAAATAGACTGATGTATGCGGGGTCTTCTCCCCTTCTGCATCAAAGAGCTTACAATGTACATGGGGCGGGTGGAGGCAATTACTTGCATTTAGTGCTTTGAGAAATCCGGTCAGCTAAAATCAAAAAAACTTTTTACGTATCATTCTATACTTAACCACTGACACTTCTAGAACACTAATTTAGGCCATAACCATTGCCACCATACATACCCAAAAAAATACAGGGACCCGACGCGCGTTTCCCCTGTATACAACAGGCTTCGACAGGGGAATGGGTATGTATGGTGGCAATACTTTGTTTATTCTTTGTGGGCATGTTACTTACCTGGGGTCAGCACATACATGATAGTGGAGGTGTCTTTACACTTTTGCCTTATTATTAAGCTGTTTAAACCTCATGGTTTGTTTGCCTGATATATAGTCATGTTCATGGAGCCATCCATTTCATATCCTTATGTTAACATATTAGTACATGTAGTCTTGTCTACCCCTCTGTAATCCCTGCATTATTTACATGTGTCATGTTGTTATACTATTTTAGTAGTATTTAATAAAAGTTATCTTTTATATTTTTGTACAATTGTGTGGCTGACTTGTTTTGTTGCTATGGTTATATACCCACACATAGGTTTCTATATATGCCTCAGCTGTTATTTATTACAGTGTTGCTATAACCATGGACCTGTTAGATAGGACAAGCGACACTGACTAAGTGCCATCAGGACAATCAGCTCAGCTAACTGCAGTTTGCTGATAAAGCCAAGACTGTTATCTCTGTATGTAAACACCTAGATAACACTGAGTCCATTCTGTACAAGCATGTGCATATTATCTGATCTACATAAGTATTGTGATCCTACTCAGGCCTGTTCAGCAAGCTGGGAGGAGGGGAGAAATACAGGAAGTGTGAAGAAGAGACTGCAGTCAGACTGCTGAAACACTGAGATGGGAAAACCCCTTTAAGGCCGGAGCCCCATGTAGTGTAAATGCCGCAACTTTGCAGTGGCAAAAGCTGCATTGTTTTACAGTACTTGCAATGTGGATGTTATTCTGCCTAATCTCATCTACACATTACAGAAAAATATCCGCAGAGGACATGTCATGATTTCAAAAACCAATGCAATTCTGCCGCGTTTTTTTTCCCACAGCGCTTTTTGACTGCGGCTCACTATATGGGTCCTTAACCTAAGACATGTTTGGACTCATAAAATGAATTTCAGGCTAGCATACAGCCCTTTGTACTACATTCAGTGGGTTCTCTGAGAATTCACTCATGTACTGTTTGCTTTTACATGATTCAGTCTGGGATGTGTCACATCAAAGTGTTAAAGTAAACCACTGATTTATTCTATAAGTGCTTTAAAGTGACACTCCATATAATCGTTTCCATGTATTCTCCCTTTTCTTACTCAGTTGTGTTGCCGCATAATATTCATACAAACAAAGACATATCTGCTTTTCCCAGTCAATGCTAAAATATTATTTCATATTAAACTACATCTAGTATAAAGTAATCCACTTTGGTCAGAACAAACTCCTTGTTGTCTCAATAATGAGGGTTTAGTGTCTAATCATTGAGTTGTTGTATTGTAGGAATTTATGAACAAATGTCTATTTAATATACAGAAACATTTTGTACTTTAGCATAGAAGATCATTGCAAGAACTTTAGGCTAAGGGTGAATTTTAGGTTCAGAAGTGCTTTTCACCTTACTGAAGAAAAACCTTTGCTTTACTTTATGAATTACATAAAAGATATTACTAATGAGAGCTACAGGCTGCAGTCTGTTCAGAGCTGTGCTAGTGCAGATCACACTTCTGTGAACCAAAAATATATGAGAATGAGTGAACTAAAAATGATCCGTAATGTGGTTATTAGAGATGAGCGAACAGTGTTCTATCGAACTCATGTTCGATCGGATATTAGGCTGTTCGGCATGTTCGAATCGAATCGAACACCGCGTGGTAAAGTGCGCCATTACTCAATTCCCCTCCCACCTTCCCTGGCGCCTTTTTTGCTTCAATAACAGCGCAGGGTAGGTGGGACAGGAACTACGACACCGGTGACGTTGAAAAAAGTAGGCAAAACCCATTGGCTGCCGAAAACATGTGACCTCTAATTTAAAAGAACAGCGCCGCCCAGCTTCGCGTCATTCTGAGCTTGCAATTCACCGGGGACGGAGGTTTCCGTCCAGTTAGCTAGGGCTTAGATTCTGGGTAGGCAGGGACAGGCTAGGATAGGAAGGAGAAGACAACCAACAGTTCTTATAAGAGCTAAATTCCAGGGAGAAGCTTGTCAGTGTAACGTGGCACTGACGGGCTCAATCGCCGCAACCCAGCTTTCCCAGGATCCTGAATGGAATACACTGACAGTGTATTCCCGTATACCCCATATATACACCCCAAATCCCCGTTCCAACGGTGTGCCCCCCCCCACCTTCACCTCAGAAATACCCTGCAAGTCCCCTAGCAATAGGATTGGGGCTATATACACCCACTATTTTTGCTACTGCCATATAGTGCCATTGTCTGACTGGGAATTCAAAGAATATATTGGGGTTACGTGCACCCACAATTTTTGCTACTGGTATATAGTGCCATTGTCTGACTGGGAATTCAAAGAATATATTGGGGTTACGTGCACCCACAATTTTTGCTACTGGTATATAGTGCCAGTTTCTGACTGGGAATTCAAAGAATATATTGGGGTTACAAATACCCTCATTTCTTGCTACTGCCATATAGTGCCAGTTTCTGACTGGGAATTCAAAGAATATATTGGGGTTACGTGCACCCACAATTTTTGCTACTGCTATATAGTGCCATTGTCTGACTGGGAATTCAAAGAATATATTGGGGTTACGTGCACCCACAATTTTTGCTACTGGTATATACTGCCATTGTCTGACTGGAAATTCAAAGAATATATTGGGGTTACGTGCACCCACAATTTTTGCTACTGCTATATAGTGCCATTGTCTGACTGGCAATTCAAAGAATATATTGGGTTTACAAATACCCTCATTTCTTGCTACTGCCATATAGTGCCAGTTTCTGACTGGGAATTCAAAGAATATATTGGGGTTACAAATACCCTCATTTCTTGCTACTGCCATATAGTGCCATTGTCTGACTGGGAATTCAAAGAATATATTGGGGTTACAAATACCCTCATTTCTTGCTACTGCCATATAGTGCTAGTTTCTGACTGGGAATTCAAAGAATATATTGAGTTTACAAATACCCTCATTTCTTGCTACTGGTATATAGTGCCATTGTCTGACTGGGAATTCAAAGAATATATTGGGGTTACGTGCACCCACAATTTTTGCTACTGCTATATAGTGCCATTGTCTGACTGGGAATTCAAAGAATATATTGGGGTTACGTGCACCCACAATTTTTGCTACTGGTATATAGTGCCATTGTCTGACTGGGAATTCAAAGAATATATTGCGGTTACGTGCACCCACAATTTTTGCTACTGCTATATAGTGCCATTGTCTGACTGGGAATTCAAAGAATATATTGGGGTTACGTGCACCCACAATTTTTGCTACTGGTATATAGTGCCATTGTCTGACTGGAAATTCAAAGAATATATTGGGGTTACGTGCACCCACAATTTTTGCTACTGCTATATAGTGCCAGTTTCTGACTGGGAATTCAAAATGCGCAAGGATCCCGGAAAGGGACGTGGACGAGGCCGTGGGCGAGGTCGGGGGAATGGTTCTGGGGAGCAAGGTAGCAGTGAAGCCACAGGGCGTCCCATGCCTATTCCTGTGGGGCAGCAAGCATTGCGCCACTCCACAGTGCCAGGGTTGCTTGCCACATTAACTAAACTGCAGGTTACAAACCTTAGTAGGCCCGAGAACCAGGAACAGGTCTTGCAATGGCTGTCGGATAACGCTTACAGCACATTGTCCAGCAGCCAGTCAGACTCTGCCTCCTCTCCTCCTATTACCCAACAGTCTTGTCCTCCTTCCTCTCAAAATTCCCAAGCTTCACAGAACAATAACCCCAACTGTCCCTGCTCCCCAGAGCTGTTCTCCGCTCCTTTCATTGTCCCTCAACCTGCCCATCCACGTCGCGATTCCACGAACCTAACAGAGGAGCATCTGTGTCCAGATGCTCAAACACTAGAGTCTCCTCCATCTCCGTTCGATTTGGTGGTGGATGACCAGCAACCCACCCTCATCGACGATGATGTGACGCAGTTGCCGTCAGGGCATCCAGTTGACCTGCGCATTGTGCGGGAGGAGGAGATGAGACAGGAGTTGGAAGAGGAAGTGGTGGATGATGAGGACACTGACCCGACCTGGATAGGGGGGATGTCAAGCGGGGAAAGTAGTGTGGATGTTGAGGCAGGTGCAGCACCAAAAAGGGTAGCTAGAGGCAGAGGCAGAGGTCAGCAGCTTAGGCGAAGCCAGGCCACACCCGGAATCTCCCAAGATGTTCCAGTTCGTACCCAGCCCCGAAAAACTCCCACCTCGAGGGCACGTTTCTCGAAGGTGTGGAGTTTTTTCAAGGAATGCGCCGAGGACAGATATAGTGTTGTCTGCACAATTTGCCTCTCGAAATTGATTAGGGGCTCTGAGAAGAGCAACCTGTCCACCACTTCAATGCGCCGTCATTTGGAATCCAAGCACTGGAATCAGTGGCAGGCAGCAACGGCAGGACAAAGGCCGCCTGCCGTTCACGCCACTGCCACTGCCTCTGCCTCTGCCTCTGCCACTGCCACTGCTGACTGTGCTGGCGATGCACTCCAGAGGACGAGCCAGGACACCACTTCATCTGCCTCCGCCACTTTGTTGACTTCTTCCTCATCCTCCCCTGTTCCTGTCTTATCTCCTTCTCCTGCACCATCAAAGGCACCATCAGGCGCTTCTTTACAACAACCCACCATCTCTCAGACATTGGAGCGGCGGCAGAAATACACTGCTAACCACCCACACACGCAAGCCTTGAACGCCAACATCGCTAAACTGCTGGCCCAGGAGATGTTGGCGTTCCGGCTTGTTGAAACCCCTGCCTTCCTGGACCTGATGGCAACTGCGGCACCTCGCTATGCCGTCCCTAGCCGTCACTACTTCTCCCGGTGTGCCGTCCCCGCCTTGCACCAGCACGTGTCACTCAACATCAGGCGGGCCCTTAGTTCCGCGCTTTGCACAAAGGTCCACTTGACCACCGACGCGTGGACAAGTGCATGCGGACAGGGACGCTACATTTCACTGACGGCACACTGGGTGAATGTAGTTGAGGCTGGGACTGCTTCCCAAACTGGCCCGGTGTACCTCGTCTCCCCACCTAACATTCCTGGCAGGGACACGAGAAGAACACCCCCCTCCTCCTCCTCCTCCACCGCCTCCTCCACCGCGTGTACGACGTCCCCACACGCTGGAACTCAACGTTTCAGATGTTGAATAGAGTGGTTGAGCAGCAGAGACCTTTGATGGAATACCAGCTACAAAACCCTAGGGTGCCACAAAGTCAGCTGCCTCAGTTTCTCATCCATGAGTGGCCATGGATGAGAGACCTTTGTGACATCCTATGGGTGTTTGAGGAGTCCACAAGGAGGGTGAGCTCTGAGGATGCGATGGTGAGCCTTACAATCCCGCTCTTGTGTGTTCTGAGAGAATCCCTGATTGACATCAGGGATAACTCAGATCACACAGAGGAGTCAGGGATAGCATCCGATCCGTCACAGCTGGAGAGTAGGTCCACACATCTGTCCGCTTCATCGCGTTTAATGGAGGAGGAGGAGGAGGAGGAAGAATTAGAGTTGTCCGATGATGTAATGGTGATACAGGAGGCTTCTGGGCAACTTCGAATCGTCCCATTGTTGCAGCGCGGATGGGTAGACATGGACGATGAGGAGGAAATGGAGATTGAACTTTCCGGTGGGGCCAGAGGAGTCATGCCAACTAACACTGTGGCAGACATGGCTGAGTTCATGTTGGGGTGCTTTACAACCGACAAGCGTATTGTCAAAATCATGGAGGACAACCAGTACTGGATCTTTGCTATCCTTGACCCCCGGTATAAAAACAACATCTCCTCTTTTATTCCAGTAGAGGGGAGGGCCAATCGCATCAATGCTTGCCACAAGCAATTGGTGCAGAATATGATGGAGATGTTTCCAGCATGTGACGTTGGTGGCAGGGAGGGCAGTTCCTCCAGTAGGCGACCAAGTTCTCACCGGTCCACACAAACAAGGGGCACACTGTCTAAGGTCTGGGACACCTTGATGGCACCCCCTCGCCAAAGTGCCGCCACGGAGGGTCCTAGTGTCACCAGGCGTGAGAAGTATAGGCGCATGTTGCGGGAATACCTTTCCGACCACAGCCCTGTCCTCTCCGACCCCTCTGCGCCCTACACGTATGGGGTGTCGAAGTTGGACCTGTGGCTTGAACTTGCCCTATATGCCTTGGAGGTGCTGTCCTGTCCTGCCGCCAGCGTCCTATCTGAGAGGGTGTTCAGTGCAGCCGGTGACATCATCACTGACAAGCGCACCCGTCTGTCAGCTGAGAGTGCCGACCGGCTCACTTTGATAAAAATGAACCACCACTGGATAGAGCCTTCATTTTTGTGCCCACCTGTGTAAAGCACCCCAACATGAAACTCCATGTCTGTGCTCAACCTCTCCAATTCCTCCGCATCCTCATACTCATCCACCATAAGCGTTGCACAATTCTGCTAATACTAGGCTCCCTCCACCATGATTTCCCCCTACTCTGCTGGTTAGAGGCTCCCTCCACCCTGATTTCCCCCAACTCTGCTGGTTAGAGGCTCCCTCCACCCTGCTTTCCCACAACTCTGCTGGTTAGAGTCTCCCTCCACCCTGATTTCCCACAACTCTGCTGGTTAGAGGCTCCCTCCACCCTGATTTCCCCCAACTCTGCTGGTTAGAGGCTCCCTCCACCCTGATTTCCCCCAACTCTGCTGGTTAGAGGCTCCCTCCACCATGAATTGGTCCAAACTGGGGTTTTTAGAGGCTCCCTCCACCATGAATTGGTCCAAACTGGGGTTTTTAGAGGCTCCCTCCACCATGAATTGGTCCAAACTGGGGTTTTTAGAGGCTCCCTCCACCATGAATTTGCCCAAACTGGGTTTTTTAGAGGCTCCCTCCACCATGAATTGGTCCAAACTGGGGTTTTTAGAGGCTCCCTCCACCATGAATTTGCCCAAACTGGGCTGGTTAGAGGCTCCCTCCACCATGAATTGGTCCAAACTGGTGTTTTTAGAGGCTCCCTCCACCATGAATTTGCCCAAACTGGGCTGGTTAGAGGCTCCCTCCACCATGAATTTGCCCAAACTGGGCTGGTTAGAGGCTCCCTCCACCATGAATTGGTCCAAACTGTTGTTTTTAGAGGCTCCCTCCACCATGAATTTGCCCAAACTGGGCTGGTTAGAGGCTCCCTCCACCATGAATTTGCCCAAACTGGGTTTTTTAGAGGCTCCCTCCACCATGAATTGGTCCAAACTGGGGTTTTTAGAGGCTCCCTCCACCATGAATTTGCCCAAACTGGGCTGGTTAGAGGCTCCCTCCACCATGAATTGGTCCAAACTGGTGTTTTTAGAGGCTCCCTCCACCATGAATTTGCCCAAACTGGGCTGGTTAGAGGCTCCCTCCACCATGAATTTGCCCAAACTGGGCTGGTTAGAGGCTCCCTCCACCATGAATTGGTCCAAACTGGGGTTTTTAGAGGCTCCCTCCACCATGAATTGGTCCAAACTGGGGTTTTTAGAGGCTCCCTCCACCATGAATTTGCCCAAACTGGGTTTTTTAGAGGCTCCCTCCACCATGAATTGGTCCAAACTGGGGTTTTTAGAGGCTCCCTCCACCATGAATTGGTCCAAACTGGGGTTTTTAGAGGCTCCCTCCACCATGAATTTGCCCAAACTGGGCTGGTTAGAGGCTCCCTCCACCATGAATTGGTCCAAACTGGTGTTTTTAGAGGCTCCCTCCACCATGAATTTGCCCAAACTGGGCTGGTTAGAGGCTCCCTCCACCATGAATTGGTCCAAACTGGGGTTTTTAGAGGCTCCCTCCACCATGAATTTGCCCAAACTGGGCTGGTTAGAGGCTCCCTCCACCATGAATTGGTCCAAACTGGTGTTTTTAGAGGCTCCCTCCACCATGAATTTGCCCAAACTGGGCTGGTTAGAGGCTCCCTCCACCATGAATTGGTCCAAACTGGGGTTTTTAGAGGCTCCCTCCACCATGAATTGGTCCAAACTGGGGTTTTTAGAGGCTCCCTCCACCATGAATTGGTCCAAACTGGGGTTTTTAGAGGCTCCCTCCACCATGAATTGGTCCAAACTGGGGTTTTTAGAGGCTCCCTCCACCATGAATTGGTCCAAACTGGGGTTTTTAGAGGCTCCCTCCACCATGAATTGGTCCAAACTGGGGTTTTTAGAGGCTCCCTCCACCATGAATTTGCCCAAACTGGGCTGTTTAGAGGCTCCCTCCACCATGAATTGGTCCAAACTGGGGTTTTTAGAGGCTCCCTCCACCATGAATTGGTCCAAACTGGGGTTTTTAGAGGCTCCCTCCACCATGAATTTGCCCAAACTGGGCTGGTTAGAGGCTCCCTCCACCATGAATTGGTCCAAACTGGGGTTTTTAGAGGCTCCCTCCACCATGAATTGGTCCAAACTGGGTTTTTAGAGGCTCCCTCCACCATGAATTGGTCCAAACTGGGGTTTTTAGAGGCTCCCTCCACCATGAATTGGTCCAAACTGGGGTTTTTAGAGGCTCCCTCCACCATGAATTGGTCCAAACTGGGGTTTTTAGAGGCTCCCTCCACCATGAATTTGCCCCAACTCTGCTGGTTAGAGGCTCAATCCACTCTGATTTTCAAAACAAATGTTGGTGCCAACCTCAACTTACTACAAGGGCCAAATTCACTGCTGGTGACAAGCTCTCCTCACTGCAAGTGCCAAATACACATGTTTCAAGGTGTTTTCCTACTGTCAGAGAGGTGGTATTGAGTGTGTAAAGTGTGTAGTTGTTAGGCTGTGATGTTGGGGTAATAGAGGGTCTTTGGTGTGTTAGATGCCCCCAGACATGCTTCCCCTGCTGTCCCAGTGTCATTCCAGGGTGTTGGTATCATTTCCTGGGGTGTCATAGTGGACTTGGTGACCCTCCAGACACGGATTTGGGTTTCCCCCTTAACGAGTATGTTCCCCATAGACTATAATGGGGTTCGAAACCCGTTCGAACACACGAACAGTGAGCGGCTGTTTGATTCGAATTTCGAACCTCGAACATTTTAGTGTTCGCTCATCTCCAGTGGTTATATTAAAACTTCTGCGGTATATTCATGGCTCACAGCTCAGCCTAAAACATTTTTTAATGAGCGGATATATGAAAGCTTGATCACAGATTATGTCGAAATGATTTATTTCACTTGTTTGAAAGTTGATTAAAATAAATTTTACAGCCAAAGTGCGGATTATTTTGGACTCAGAATGGCTAAATTACGAGCAGAATGGCTAAAGAATAGGCATTATATACGATAAACATGCAACTGTCTAAAAATAACCTACACAAGCCTGAAGTCACTACATTTTCTCTAACGCTAGGTTCACACTAGCGGATGGATCTTCATCGCTTGGGTCCACATCGGATGCAGAAAGACGGACAGCCTGTCTGCTTAGAAACTGGTTACTAGCGGACCCCATAGACTCCTTGTGTATACTGTAGCTTATACTCTTACATGCCAAAGCTATACATAATACATAATAATCCTAATCTTTACTTTTCCTAAACATATGTTTTATTTATGGCGATCACGCCTGTGCCAGGCTCCATTCTATTTTTTTTTTTTTTTTTTAATGTAGATTATGAGCCCCATATAGGGATCATAATGTAAAAAATTTTTTTCTATCAGTATGTCTTTGTAGAAAGGGAGGAAATCCACGCAAACACGGGGAGAACCTACAAACTCCTTGCAGATGTTGTTCCTGGTGGAATTCGAACCCAGGACCCCAGCATTGCAAGGCTGCAGTGCTAGCCACTGAGCCACCATGTTGCCCCTGGGCTCCATTCTATGTTAAAAATAAATACGCTCCCATAATTTCTTAATCACTGTATTTCTACAAACAAAGAGTCAAAATGCAGCAAATAACTATTACAGTGAGTCTGTGCATCCAACCAAACACCACTTTTTTGTTGTAATATTTGCAGTGGGAATCCCTTTGAAAAGACCACACACTGGACATACATACAGTGTGAGACAAACATGGACGCAGCTCTGTACTGTGACGTATCACAGGACTGCAGCAAGCAAAAGCAAGAGACTTGTAAGGGACACCAGAAGAGAAAAATAACCAGTATCACACTGGAGCTGAGGGCCCATGTCATAGTCTGTGCAATCTGCCACTGAAGTGCCCAGAATACATGGCAACAGACCCAATCGTGCCAGGACAACCTTGAGAACTGGGTCACATTGTCATTCCTGGAGCATTTCTAGGTGGGAATCAAAGTTCAGATTTTGGCCTATGATATGTTAGCAAGTCTGACACAAGATATATCAGCTCACTGTATACCAAGTATGTGGGGTATCCATACACCTTACTCACCACACATGCACATGCCATCATAAAAAGGGGAACTCCATACTCACTTTCAATTCACCTATCTCTTTGCTACACAGGAGTGAAGCAAGCTTCTACAACAATACATCCACACAAATAGCTGTCACCACTTATAGTAGACTAGAAACCAATATATCCGAAATATGCACTAATAGCAAACAAACAAGTAACAAGGATAAGTAATATTTACTCTCTTTGGACTTGTTGGGATGTTTAGAGCCAAGTCCAATCTTATAAATTTTTTATTTAATATACTCAAAAGGTACAGTGCGTAATAAAAAAAAAGATGTAATAATAAAAAGACATACAAGGAAAGAATGTAAAATAAAATGGGAATAAAGTACAGACTGAATTTGAAGTTTGGCAGTGGAAGAAGGATAGATGACACTCTATTAGGGAGCCTTCACACGGAGTTTACGCCCCGCTCATTCTGAACGTAAACTCGCTGAGAGTGAGCGGCATTAAAACAGATCCCATTGACTTCTATGGGTGACAGCATACGTGCGCTACCCATTGAAAGCAATAGGTTAAAAAGCCTCCCATTGATTTCAATGGGTTCCCTTTTCTGCTAGGGTTCCCTTTTTTTCAGCGCCGAAATTCCACACCAAATTCCTCACCATTTTCCTCCGTGTGAATGGACCCTTATAATTACTGTGCAGAAGAAACAATCAGTCCAATCTTCCAACAAACCTATGAAAGAGTATACTATATACATTCAATTCCTCACAGTCAATGTGGGGGAATTAGAAAGGGCAGTCATGTTGGGATAAAGGAATGAGAAAAGAGACATGCTTGGGACCAGGAATGAGAGAGGTAGCCATGTTGGAGTCCATGGTGAGGACCACTATTTCAAGGGATACAAATTCTATTATGTGAATATACTCTAACATAAAGTAGACCTGCAAATGCATTAGGGAAGCAATATAACACCAGTTTCCTAATATTTTTTAGCAGAATATAATCCAAGTCACTCCCTTTACAAGTGAGACATAAAGTAGAGAATTCCAGGTTAATCAATTAGCTGTTTCCCTCGGCAGGCACAGTCTGTTCTAGTCTACGCTCTAGTTTGGATGTTCTATACAAAAAGAGTTACTGGATTGAATAAGTGACAGCTCCCTTATACACAGATATCTGAGTAATCTGATAATACAGCAGGAAACTTATATTTCCTGCGGCTTTTTTGTCAGCTCATTAGAGGCCTATAGACTGTTCATAAATCTCATGCAAAGCCAGGGGTGTCATTGTTATGCTGTCCCAGAGCCATCAGCCATAGACTCCTTCTGCTGCAGAAATGCTGATAGGAGCTTACAGGTAACATTACACTTAACATCTGGAAAAGAGTTGTAACAACACACTGCTACATCTCTAACTGATGGACCCCAGATCGCTTTCCACCTTAGGCACTAGAAAGAAAATCACTAGATGTACTCTGTTCGGGGGATATTGTCACTCCTTAGGGAGAGACCACCATATAGGTGTGTGGAGACTTGTTAAGCCTTTAGCACTCCACTTTGCAAGGAACTATGGGAAGAATATGTAAATCCGCCTTCCATGATGTAATTAGGAAGACAGTTGCTGCCTCATTGTTGCAAACCAATAGAGGGCGCTCACTGGAATGTGCAAGCCTGTCTTAAGACAGGATTCCAGTGAAATAACCCAATAATGGCTGCTCCCTTTAGCCTCATGCCCGATGTACTCTGGTATAGTAGAGAAACAACCGCTTATACTATACCCTAACATGTGCAATAGATGGTTTTGCATGTCCCTGAGTGGTGGTGGTTAAGGCTGTAGGTAATTTATTACATATGTCTCAGGACTGCTAAGACTTGTGGATCTGAAGACGATCTGTCAAATATAAAGGATAGTAAACATAAGATAGTATATAAATAGCATTAGTTTACAGTATTACTACTGGCCTGGTTCACATCTGCATTCAGGTTTTTGTTCAGGGAGTCCGCTTGGGGACCTCCTGAAGGAAACCTAATCCGCATAAGAAAGCAGTTACCTTAGGAAACCCGCCAACCTCATAGACTATAATGGGGTCCGTGTGGTTGCCACTTGGTTTCCGCACAAAAATGCGGAGAGAAAAGTGGTGCTTGCAGGACTTTTCTCTCCAAATTTTTCATGCAGATAGGAGAATGGAATGGCCTGCGGAAGCCATTTTCTTTTGGCGAAACGTGTCGAGGTGTTACCTGGGATCCGTAGTACCTTGGTGCCCGGGCTCCGTTGTCTTTAGCCATGACCGCAGGTATATTCTCCTTATAACAATATGAGTATCCATCGTTTATCATGATTGCCTTTCTACTTGGGATTATTGTATTGAGTGTATGTTTTACATCCACACTACTATGTGAGTTAATATATACGGTTTGGATATTCGGTAGTGATGGCTGTCTCTAGATAGACACATTGTGGTATACATACCTGGTGCTCCTGGATCTGACACTGTACCATGTTATATATATTAATATTTTCTATGACCTTGTAGTAATATTATATAACACTATTGATTGATTTATTATTGTCATATATTGTTCTTTACTATTGGTCATTGTATTATTGGCATCTGATGGTACATAAGTCTGGGCATTCTCTCTGCCCATGTGTTTTTGTTTTTGGGCAATTTCACCTGACCAGCTTCTAGTATATTTTATATATATATGTGATTATTGAACAGTAAATATTTATATATATTTTACTTACAGTATATAGTTGTGGCACCTTGTTTTGGGCCTATGTGTGGTGGTTCTCTGAACACAGATGTGAACCAGGCCTGAGTGAAGTTTAGCTGAATCTGCAATTTTCTCTTTTGTTATGTCTGAGGATGTTGCAAAGGCATAAGTGCCATAATGTCCCCCGGAGAGAACGAGTCCATTCCTTTTAAGCCTTGTCTCATTTTAAAGGGTAAAGAAAATGGCCACAGAGGTCTGGCCTCCTCTGAATATCTAAGAAGCTAGGAGGTGTTATCATGTATAGAGGTATGGGAGCACCAGCGTCAGGGGTGGTTGGGAGCATAGTGGTGCCAAGCAGAAGAGAAAAGACATTCATCATTGGTATCATTAAGGTTTGTCCAAAAGTTTGTGAAAAAAATCGTGAAAGGTCACATGACAAGTAAGGAGCTGGGGGTTGTAGTGTATAAAAACAACTGCATACTACACCAAGCCATAATACCAAACCTTGTTAACTACGTAAACGCTGTGCTAAGCAACATGCATACAAGGATGGACTAACTGTATCATACAGACTACATATAGAATATGCATTACCTGCTTCAAAAACCTGTCAATGCTGATATTATGAGGATTTTTTTGAAAGACATTACAGAATCTAAACATTTACTAAGGAAAGTGGTGTCCTATGGTGTAAAACAGACTAGACATTGCACATGCTCTATCATGTTAGTTGCTGCTCTGATAGTATTACAGCATGTCATGGTGCTGAGCAGCTGGTGTGTATAGACAGCAGGCTATAATTACTTAGTTATCTTCTGTGTATAATTATATAGTAGGAACGCTTGGTGCAAACTTTAGGGTCTATATTGTAGAATTTGAGGACAGCAGCAGCCATAGCACTTGACAGAGGAAGGGGAAGAGATGGGGCAAAGCTTTTTAGGACTGTCATGATGACACCATACTCCATGATCTCAGATGTGCAGCTGTGATGCACCAGCAGTAGTTGTCACTTATATATTCCCCTTAGTGTTCTTTGGTGACCCCACTATTTTATGCAGTATTTTTGGTAACGTTCTCCTACTTATTGACTTG
The DNA here is from genome assembly GCF_031893055.1 of Leptodactylus fuscus. Classification (NCBI taxonomy): domain Eukaryota; kingdom Metazoa; phylum Chordata; class Amphibia; order Anura; family Leptodactylidae; genus Leptodactylus; species Leptodactylus fuscus. Next base: position 178,159,327 of record NC_134267.1, on the reverse strand, counting down.
TACATGTATGTATGTCATGAGTAAAAGATAATCCCCCATAGTGAGATGCAGTGATGATTTCATTTTGGGACTTTTTTTTCTGTCTCCTTGTTTTCCATTAGCCATAACCCAATTTGTTATGGGACTTTGAATTAAAATGTTTTAAACCGTAATATATATATTACTGTGCATTGAAAAGTTAGGATTTAGGGGGTAAATGAATAGGAGTTTTCTCTGACATGTGACTAGTTAAAATTGTTCTGACATATACCGTATTTTTCGGACTATAAGACGCACTAAGGTTTTAGAGGAGGAAAATAGGGAAAAAAAATTTTAAGCAAAAAAAATTGGTGAAATATTTAATAACCTAATAATATAATATTTCACCAATGTAAATAGAACCGGGGGCTTTTTCGGACTATAAGACGCACTTTTTTTCCTCCCAATATGGGAGGAAAATGTGTGTGCGTCTTATAGTCCGAATGCAGCGTGTGCAGCGTCTGTGTCCTGTCTATGAGAATCAAAAGGAGAGCAGCACGGTGCCTGCTTGCTCTGCCCCTCCATCCCTGTCTGTGTCGCGTCATTGCAGGAGCGAGATCTGAGAGGCAGGGAAGTAGGGGCGGGCCAGACAGGTGAAGGAAGCATGGTTTCAAGCTTGCCGAGAAAACCACGCCTCCTTCTCCCGTCTGGCCTGCCCCTCCTTCACTGCCTCTCAGATCTGGCCCTGCAATGAAGCCACACAGACAGGGAAGAAGGGGCGGGCCAAACGGGAGGAGGCGTGGTTTTTGCGGCAAGCTTGAAACCACGCCTCCTTCACCCGTCTGGCCCGCCCCTACTTCCCTGCCCGTGTGGCTTCATTGCAGGAGTAAGATCTGAGAGGCAGTGAAGGAGGGACGAGCCAGACAGGTGAAAGAGGCGTGTTTTCAAGTTTGCTTAGAAAACCACACCTCCTTCACCCGTCTGGCCCGCCCCTTTTTCTCTTCTTGCATAGCTTCACTGCAGGGTGTCTCTTTCCATCCATGGATGATATATATATATATATATATATATATATATATATATATATGTTCAAATCACCCCCATATCCCTAGAATACATATAAAACAAAAACATTACTGTTGAAACACATACACATTTTGTATCCCTGTGTCCGAAAGCCCCCGGTTCTATTTACATTTTTGAAATATTATATTATTAGGTTATTAAATATTTCACCAATTTTTTTTGCTTAAAATTTTTTTTTCCCTATTTTCCTCCTCTAAAACCTTAGTGCGTCTTATGGTCCGGTGCGTCTTATAGTCCGAAAAATACGGTATATGTCAGAACAATTTTAACTAGTCACATGTCAGAGAAAACTCCTATTCATTTACCCCCTAAATCCTAACTTTTCAATGCACAGTAATATATATATATTACGGTTTAAAACATTTTAATTCAAAGTCCCATAACAAATTGGGTTATGGCTAATGGAAAACAAGGAGACAGAAAAAAAAGTCCCAAAATGAAATCATCACTGCATCTCATCCATGTTACAGATCTCGTTATATAGCAGTATTATCTCATCACTTCATCTCATCCATGTTACAGATCTAGTTGTATAGCAGTATTATCTCATCACTGCATCTCATCCATGTTACAGATCTAGTTGTATAGCAGTATTATCTCATCACTGCATCTCATCCATGTTACAGATCTAGTTGTATAGCAGTATTATCTCATCACTGCATCTCATCCATGTTACAGATCTAGTTGTATAGCAGTATTATCTCATCACTGCATCTCATCCATGTTACAGATCTAGTTGTATAGCAGTATTATTTCATCACTTCATCTCATCCATGTTACAGATCTAGTTGTATAGCAGTATTATCTCATCACTTCATCTCATCCATGTTACAGATCTAGTTGTATGACAGTATTATCTCATCACTGCATCTCATCTATGTTACAGATCTAGTTGTATGGCAGTATTATCTTACAGTATCGCACATAATGCAGTTCCTTTTAGTCAATGTATTTCAGAGTCTTGTCAAGTCCTGGAGATTGATTTGCAGGTTATTATGTGCAGGCAGGCACTAGCTTTCACCAATAGCACCACCGTTGATATACAGAGAAATAGATCTATAGATATAAGTTTGGATCATCGCCTGCTCAGGTGGCAGAAGGTAGCACAACATCAATAATAAGCAGGAAATTAAGAAGCGTCGGCCTGCCAAGAGAGATTAGTGTTAGCAAATTCATATTGTGCTTCTACAAGTCAAGTCAGTGGTAACTTGTTTTACAGGGTTAGTATTTTTACAGAATACATGTATATTATGTTATGCATATATACTAATAAAGTAACATAAGATATGGCACAGTTTACTAGAATATGTAGATAGATATTCACATGTACAATTTGTTTACATGGTGGTTTCGTCCCAGTGGAGCTTAGTGTTACTATGAATTGTTTAGCCCCAGGCTTCACATGTTCTTTTCTTATTTGGTCTGCAGCTTTTCATGGTCTTTCTATATAGTGTGCTATTTGCAGGGATTGCGTTGTGACTTGTGTCCTTTTGTTTTCTATTGATGCATTTTTTCCAGGAAGCTGAGATTTTATTCTTGTGTTTAATAGTATGTGTGCTCTCCTCAGATTATTGGGCCTTTATGTATATCTCAAGTAAGTGTTGTATACTTGTAGTTCTACCTTGTAGTATGTAAAATGTAGGGACATTTTTTTCAAATAAATAGTGTCACCTACATACTTATGTCGTTGCATAACTAGACAAAATAAGTTATGAAAAATAGAAAAATAATAAAAATAATATATTCTAACAATGTTTATTGTTGTGCTTTATACTACTTTTCTTTTAATGTATTGTATACACAGCCCAGGACTACCGGTTATTCCGAAAAATAAAAATAATTTCCACTAAACCTAAGACATAACAGGTAGAAAATCACATATAACGTCAAAAACCTCACGTATATCTAAACAAGTATACACAGCTATCACAGAGGTTGCAGTCAGTCCTCAGACTTTTGAGAAGTTTAGTTACACCCTTTTGTCAACATGAGCCGTACAACTGGAAATTTCCAGTGATTTGTCTAAAGACGGGACATTGGGCAGTCACGTTGCTGACAAGTTTGAAGAAGGATCTTTATGTAGAATACACAATACAGGAATTTGATCTTGAAAACTAAAGTTCTTTGGTTTCAGTTATTTTTAGAAGAGAAAAAGTAACACATTGAAAATTGAAGAACGCCTTATTTCACAGCGGATGTTTCGATAATAGTCTTTGTCTAGCGCCCCAGTGACTAAAGACATGGATAATGTAAGAAAATGGGATGTTCATTATACTAAACTGCTCATTATATATCAGCTGGAAATCTATCACAACATATTAGAACAAAACTATGCTTGTCACCATGAGTCCTGTTATGCTGGAGTCTTATGATACAAAGTTATGGTAAAACAAGTAGCAATAACCTGTACATAAGATCCATATAAAGAGTTGTGGAGATAAGGTAAAGCAATGTAGCAGAGGTAGTGCACTGGGACAGGTAACATGTGCATATGTGGTCTCTTTCCTGATCATGTATTGACTTCAAAGGGTTCCCATTAATGCGCGTAACACATTGAAATCAATGGGAGGCTTTTTAACCCATTGATTTCAATGTGTTACGCGCGTTAAACGGAATCCATTGAAGTCAATGGGATTCTGTTTTGCGTCGCTGATTCTTACGCGAGTTATCGTGCCAGAATCAGCGCCGCGTTACTCCGTGTGAATGCCCCCTAAGAGTCATGTTATTGGTGCTAAGAAATAAGTAGAAAGCTGCAGATACACATAGGAGGTTAAAGATTTCTGAATAAATATATAGAATTTACTTGATGTAGGTATTGAATATGTTGGACATGTGACATTCCTCACTCTGATGTCCTCACCTCCTACCAGACGTTTCTTATTTCTGCAGCTAGATGTAAGAAATTCCTGTGACAACAGCTGCCTTATTCACAGAATATCTGTGTAAGGCTTTGTAAGCAGAGTTTCCATCTCTTTCCTTGTAATCCTCTGGAGGGAATTATTACTACACAAGACACATTCCACAATTTTCTGCAGTTATTTTTGGCTTCTTTTGACAATTAGAACTTTTTATTTCTGGATGTCGTGTAGATATAACTAGTTTACATTGCAGATTCTTCTCTCATTTGTACACTATTTAAAGAGACTACATCATCGGGAACTTGTTTTGTGGTTTTTGGCTTAGTTCCTGAATATATTCCATACCAGTAATGCCTTATCTCTTGCTTTTCCATTTTTTTTGCCATTAAAAGTAATTTGTAAAACACCATTATAAATACCTATGTGTGGAAAATATACAACATCTGTTCAGCAAGGTGACTAGAATCCAAGGCTAGATAGTAAGGGTGAAAAGGGTAAATGCTCTAGGGCCTCCATACTCTGCGCTCCACCACCACACTTATCTGGACAAGTATAATTTACTATATAAGACCCCATATACATGACTGAGTGGGCATCTGATGTGAGGCTGAGTGCACTTGGAGTGACATCTGAGTGTCGCCATGTGCATTCCATGATGCATTTACTTTGGAGCAGGATAGGACCTGCTTTATTTTTATCAGAACAGCCCCATAGTAGGAGGATAAGATGGCGCACTCGGACGTGTGCATGGAGCCTAATAGTTTATGATACTTTTTTACCTAACATAGATGTATTGGATAAATGGCATTACTGACACAAATACATTTAGAACTGTTCCTATGGTGTAGCCTTCAGTCACCAAATACAGTGAACAATGGGATCAATATGGTGGGCTGCATTCCCCCACAATCATGTACATGTACTTAACCAAGCTCCTACATGCCATAGGTCCCTCTTGAAACACTTTGATCTATTTTGATACCAGGCAATCCAAGTATCATAAATCCTTCTTATCTGCTCTGTTTACTGAGATTTATAATACAGTTTGTCATAAATGCCTCCTACCCTGTCAGGAGATCATTATCCCTTTAATTAACCAGTAGCAGTAGGTCAGTATATAGTCATGTAAGGAAAGCTGTGGAGAGAAATGTAGACGCAAAAGTTTTACATCCTCTGCCTGTCACCGAGACTATTTATTTCTCTTACTTATATAGATCCATCATACTCTACAGCGCTTTACAGACATTGTCAGTCATTGTCCCATAGAGGGCTCACAATCCTATAGGCAGAAGGAAGTGCACAATTGTTGTAATTGTTGCTGAGGTTTTTATTATTTTTCTTTTTTATTCCTCAGACATACTTACTTAACCCCCTTAAAGTGGGCTCCTGGCATCTTTTGCATTTGTTTACATGGGTAGCTTCTTGCTCTTTTATTCTACAACTACCATGATCCCCTACCTCTCTCACACCCCCTCCATTTTCCTAGGTACCCCGCGGACTACTAGCCCTACCTAGCTAACTACCTAATTAACTCAGCCCCCCCACCCCATCATACTTACCTGTCTTCTTCTGTCCTGCCAGCTCCTTCTTCTGTGGGCTTCTTGAGCATGCACGGTAGGTGCTTTTCACTTCTTACAGTAATTGTACAATAGAGATAAAATCACTGGCTCTATTGCTTTGGCGCTAGCGAAAACAAAGGAGGTGGCATTTTGTGCCAGAAAATTGAAGATAGGCAAGTATGATTTGGTGGGGGGAAGTATTTGTGACGTTTTGTTTCTGTAAATGCAGTATCGGAACATCACCAGAATATCAGAAATCCTGGGGCGGTTACATGAGCACCCTAGGGATATGGCTAAATATAGATTTTTTTTTAGCCAAGTAAATTAGAAGTTAGTCGGTGGAGAGAGTTTAGTGTTTCATTTTTGTTTTATTTCGGACAACCCCTTTAAGGACACAGGCAGATTTGGCCCTTAAAGGGGTTGTCCTATGAAAAGCATCCTATCTATACTGCTAGTGTATGTGGATTTAAGACTTTTCCTAAATACATTGCTTTATCAAAACTGCTTTTTTTGGCAGCTATCTTCATTTATTCACTTCATTGTTGACACTGCATTTTTATGGCCACTGGACTTATCTGCTCATTTCCCAAATGACGTAGCTGCCTGCTCTAAGGGGGGAAGGGAGGGGCTGACAAACAACGGAGCACCTCAGAATGGTGGAGGGGGGAGGTGACAGCTCCGGGATTACTGTGCTGTCTATCTTCAGCTTTTCCACTTATCAGCTGGTTTAATTGAATTTGGCTGATAAGGGCTGAGATAAGGAGTCCGTTACCTCTGTATGTAATGCAAGCTGACTCACATCCAGCTCTGCTACATCAGTTTCCACATCAGCTTTATACTGTGGTAATGCATTTACAACCAATCCCTCATTACTGTCTGCAAACATAGCAGATAGCAGAGCAAGTGAAACCCTGCCCACCAATGTGCCAAGAAATCCAGGAAGTGAAGAGAGCACAGAGCCTGGAGGCTGCAGAACAAGAGTTATGGGAATACCCCTTTAAAGCTCAGGCTCCATTTTTCAGATCTGGCATGTTTCACATAAGTGAGAATTGGGTCATAATGCATTATCTATCCAAGTGATTCTGAGTTGTTTTTTTTTTGTTTTGTGGTGTTTTCAGATAACAGGGTCATGTACTTTTTCTTGGCCATGTGTCCTTCAAGGATAATCGGTTTTCATGGATCTCTCATAGACTTGAGAGGGCAGCATACTGAGGCAGTGTTTCCTTATTTACATCCTAGGAAATACATTTGCATATTCTTCCCACAATCCTCCACAGTGAAGCGAAAATGGCTTTACAAGACTCCACACACCTACATGGTGGTCTCTCCCTAAGGAGTGACAATATCCCCTTAATCTAGATTTGAGTCTATTGAGGCATCTGTGAAAACAGGCTGCAAAATAGCATGTTCTATTAAGTATCCATCAGTCACATGGACTGTTGAAAAAAACAGCCAATGGGGCGGTGTGCAGTCTGTTAAAATATAAGCAACGTACAGCTGTGAAAGTCTGTCATGTGAATAAGCTCTGACTTGTATATTTATTATTTATATCTTTGCACTTTTTATGCATAGACTCAAACATGTGGTCAAGGCGGTGTGGGCCTACCAGTGACTGAAAGCCCCCCATTTATGACAGTGACTACAGAGTCTTAGGAGCCCTGTTTTAGTGATCTGCAGGGGTGGGTCCCAGTAGTGAGGTTTGCAGTAATCAGTCATTTATTACTTATCCTGGAAATGCTACATATCATTTCTGGGAAAACCCCTTTAATCGCGGCTACTGACCAGACCCCTGATTTGATTCAAACCCCAGACCAAAGAAGAAAACATATGTCACCCCAGACTGCTCCATATACTTATCCTCCTGGTTCCTGGGTGCCTCTAGCAGTATGTAGTATCTATTATATGTGATTTATTGATGGACTCATTCAGTTCATGGAAAGGATACTCTGGAGTTAGAAAGGGTACAAAGGAAAAACATAAAATTATAAGGGGGCTAGGAAGACCTTATGAGGAGAGTCTAAAAGAATAACATTTATTTAGTTTTGAGAAGAAACGTCTAAGCCTGAAAACATTAGCTGAAAAGATAAGGGGATCCTCCCTGACTGTAGAAAAAAAAGGATTCATTCTCTAGAGACCCAATAGTTTAACTGAGAGGCTGGTCACAGCATTAACTCCTGAGAGCTTCAGAAAAGGCTAAGAATGTACAGAATTATTGCTTTCCACGCCCTTCCCTTCAGCCGCAGCATGTCCCATACCTGGTGTTAGGAACCTCATGCAACAATGATCACTGTAAGGGCTAGTTCACACGGAGGGCAAGGAGGCAGATTTTGACTCAAAATTCGCCTCCATACAATGGTGGTCTAGGAAGACCACTAGCGTTCTTTTTTCCGCTATCGGCATGTTGGTTGGAACTTGATAGACATGAGTCTTTTTTCAACTTTAGGCTTCATACACATGAATGTGTGCAGTGTCAGTGTGCTAGCCTTGGCAAGCACACTGACTGTATATAAGAAAAATTTAAAGTTGTAGACTCACCAATGTGTATGAGTCCTAAGGTGTGCACGATCACATAGATCCCGAGTCCAGAGGGGTCTGGCTTCCAGTCTGAACAATGTAATAAAGTTGATCCGCAACGTCCACGGCTCGTTTTTTCAATAAAAATTAACTTTTAATGGTTCGTTTTTAAAAAAACATGTATCAGCAAACAGAAAAGGACATACTCCACGAACAGACAAGAACAAAAAATTTAAATGCCCATGGGCATTTAAATTTTTTGTTCTTGTCTGTTCGTGGAGTATGTCCTTTTCTGTTTGCTGATACATGTTTTTTTAAAAACGAACCATTAAAAGTTAATTTTTATTGAAAAAACGAGCCGTGGACGTTGCGGATCAACTTTATTACATTGTTCAGACTGGAAGCACACTGACTCATTGTTTTATATAAACCCCCATTTATTATCAAGATAGGAGATAAATATAAAACTTCACCTTTATTGACTTATTTAAAAATATTAGAAAGGATAAAAGAAATGTATCAGACCACTTATACCAATGCTTATGGCCAATTAGTATGTCTACTATGTAGATAAGTCCTCCTACACGTTCTTTAGCGTTTCATACTTACCTGGAAGCGGCTTCTAAGTCTGCGTGCATGCGCGTGACGTCATCTTTTTTTCAAGGAGTGATTGGTTAGTAACTGGACCAATGTAGTCCTATAGAAGGTGCATGCTCATTACGCATTATAGGGGCGTGAGCCGATGTGACTAATTAGAGTGTCTTTTTAGATTCGTATACATGTGTATCAAATTGCTGAAAGGTTGGGCGCATATACCGAGCGTGATTGGCCTGGCTAAGTTACAGGAGGTGTGGCTAGACCTTTAAATAGCCTAACAATAGCAGTACGCTTCACTGCTGAGTGTGGAGTGGTCCTGCCGGCGGTCAGCTAATGGTAAAAAGCAGTTTTTATTGCTGGTAATAGGGAATCTGTACGAAATATTGCTCCTGAAGATTCTCGTGTCAGAGATGAAACGCGTAGGGCTATAACAGGAGTTACTTATGTCTAAGTGTTTTGAACTGAGCCTTATGTGACCCAGGGCAGAGTTAGCCTGAACCTTTATTCCCTGTTGGTGTGGCGTTAGGCCAGTAGCCTCAGGAAAGGGGGGAAGGTGGCTGCCTTTTCATTAAGCTCTTTTCATTTTCACACTACGGCATATTATTACCACTGACTGACGTAGACAGGGTTCTATCTATTGGGATACTTTGCAGTTTATATCCTCACCCTGTTCTCCACAAACGTATAGGAGAAGTTCTCTACATAGTAGACATACTAAGTGGCCATAAGCATTGGTATAAGTGGTCTGATACATTTCTTTTAACCTTTCTAATACTTTTAAATACGTCAATAAAGGTGAAGTTTTATATTTATCTCCTATTTTGGGAATTTTTTGCTCTTCTACAATTTACACTGACACATAGCAGCGAATCAATCAGCTTTTTGGACACTCAAGTCAGTAAGGATGAAAGGGGCAACTTAACCACAGATCTATTCGTCAACAGTACGGATAGAAATAGCCTCCTCCACTTTTCTAGCTTCCATCCACTAGCCACTAAAAAATCCCTACCCAAATCTCAATACGCCAGGATTAATAGAATAGTGGAGGATGCATCAACACGCACCTCCAGATTGCAGGAGATGAGTGAAAAATTTAGGGAAAGAGGTTACCCAGAGTCTATTTTGGAGACACACGGAACAATTACAACTCAGACGGGGAGCAGGGTTAAACCCAAACGGGTAGCGTTCGTTCACACCTACCACCCTTTCTCATATAAGGTACACCGTATTATAAGAAGACACTGGGGAATACTCCAAAGAGCCTTTCCCAACATAGAGGAATTCCAAAATGGTTTCATGCCCTGTTACAGGCGTCCCAGAAACATACGAGACACCATAGTAAGGGCTGACTTAGGTTCTGATCGTAGAATCCCCAGACAGACGTTCCTGGATACACCCAGACGGGGTACATTCCCCTGTCTGGGTTGTCTCCAGTGCTCTAACATCCTTAAAGGGGACAAAATTTACCACCCTCTTTCAGGCCGCATTTTCCTCTCACCTGGCTTTTTCACTTGTGAATCCACACATGTCGTATATTTAATCAAATGTCCGTGCGGTCTCGCATACGTTGGGGAGACCACCCAGCGTGTGCGAGACCGCATACGGCAACACAAATCAAACATTCGGTGCCAGTTGACACACCTGCCCATCCCAGCACATTTTATTGACAAGGGTCACAACATTTCTCAGTTGAGGTTTCAGGTTCTGGAACAGGTGGAATCCCCTAGAAGAGGAGGTGATAGAGTGCGCCTTCTAAAAAGAAGGGAGGCATTCTGGATCTACACGCTTCAAACGATGGAACCATTAGGTCTGAATAGGGAATACGACATATCAGCCTTCTTGTAATGTTTTGACGCGATTATTTAAGTGCTTTTCGTTTTATTGCAGAATCGCCGCTAGACAACCTTTTGAACAAGATTTGTGACATCGTGACAAAGGTATCCTTGGTCTACATTAGAGAGGTATCGCAGGACTCTGTGATACCGGATCACTCCTATTTTTCCACATTATTTCCTGACTATCTTTTACAACTATTTTCTAACTCATTTCCATAATTATGCGTATTCTCAATATACATTCATTATGTTTATTTCCTCCTTTTCAATTCACATAATTTTTCATAAATTTTTTATCTTTTAGTTTTTCATCTTTTCACTAGTTTCATTTTTGCCACTCCTTTTCCATATTTTATTTTCCATAGTTCTCATTTCATGTCTATATTTCACTACCAACTTACGTCCAGTCCAATTTACATTAACATCCACAATGTCCATTTAGGCAAACCTTACCTCTCACAGGCGTCTTAGGTTCCCCAGGGAACCAGGGTCATGTGAGTGCATTACCCACGTGTCCATCGTATTGGCCGCGGCTAACGTCGGAGCAAGGGGGCGTGTCCTTGCTCCGGCGATGGCCATGACGCGCGACGCTAGAGCGTCGTGACGTCATCATTGAGCGGCGCGGCGCGATTGTCCGCGCCTAGCTCAGCATATACCACACCATCAATGAATATAAGAGAGACACCGGAACGGGCATCATGAGATTACATTACTCTCATGACTGCCTTGTTCGGCCCTGGTAGCGGTTCTTGTCCACGAAGGGGCGGGTCTCGATGCCGACTGACGTCATGACGCACGTCGCACGTGCGACGTGACGTCAGCATCTGAACAATTTAAACACGCACCAAGCCCAGTCCCTACCACACCACCAATGAGATAGGACGTGCAGCCATCCACTCTTTCAGGTAAAGAAACTGAAGTCCTAGCTAACCATGCTCTCCATGAACTATTTATGATTCGCTAAATTTTGGGCCTTGTTACTTACAGATCCCTATCCTAGGCAACCAGCATCATCCATGCTTTGCCATTAATTACCAGCAGGCATCAGCCTTAAAGGTAAAACTGTGTACACATGGGGATACCACTAGGGGCTCTTATTAACTAGATATGTGTTCATGGGTGCCCTACTCATTACGTCTATCATCTTTCGCAGCATTTGCATATTTACTGCCTACATTTATCGCATTCCCCGATACATGCACCCAACTACCTCACGGTTACGGGTAACGATTGAGGTGAGCTAATTTTACATAATTTTACATATCTTTACAGCTGTTTACATAGCCATTAGCGATAGAAATAACATACTTTATTCTTGTGTCCATCAGGTACTAACACCTTTACTTTGGACGTCTTCCTTGTCCTACATTTGTCATACGATTAACTACTGGTACGCTGTTTTCTACCATTTCCCTAACTATCTCCTTATCCTTATTTATGCTTCATAGGGGGCTTATTAGGACAATACTTCACAATATGGATTCTTTACACTTTCTTGTTGTGATGGTGGAATATATTCTCTCTCAATATGACACCTCTTCATCTAATTCTACCACCACTAAAAGACCAAGGACCTACACGATGAGTCGTCGTCTCAATATCTTTGTATACTACTATACAGCATGTACGCCACAGGAATATTTTGTCCCAGTATTGTATGGAGCTCTATAATTTTCAAGATCAACATGAAACGTGATGATGTTATATATGTTTTAAATCTGTTATATACTGTACATAGTCCAGTCTGTGTGCACCAGTTTAGACTGTACTACTATGGTGGAATACTCACTTATTTCGTTTTGTTATTTTACTTTATTTTGTTGTAGAGTCTGATGAAGGCCGGTCAGGCCGAAAACGTTCATTTATTTAACACCAAGTAGTATACACTTTATTGTGAATAAACGCAAATACAAAGAAAACCAAGTTGCTTCGAGTGGGATCCTTTATATAATTGAGTACGGATTGGGACCCTATCCCACACACGAATTTACCCAATTTCATCACACCCTCTGGTTTCTCTACATAGTAGACATACTAAGTGGCCATAAGCATTGGTATAAGTGGTCTGATACATTTCTTTTAACCTTTCTAATACTTTTAAATACGTCAATAAAGGTGAAGTTTTATATTTATCTCCTATTTTGGGAATTTTTTGCTCTTCAGTGATAAGTGTATGGTAAAATAGGATAATACATCATTTCTTTCAGTGAATTACCCATTAATTATCAAAGGCCCATGTATGGAGCTGTAAGCCCATGGCAAGACCCAGGAGAGGTCCTATACAGCGCCGCACCTCCCATGAGGCGACCGCTTCAAGCGGCGCTATGCCGAGGCCCCGGGGGAGGGCGGCAGTTTTGCTGACCTAAGCCAGTCCAGGACAAGCTGTCCTGGACTGGCGTAGCGTCACCGTCTCGGGAGCCCGGCATGGGAAGCGAGCGGTGGATTGGGGTGGCTCTGTGGATGCAGCGCTGCTCCAGCAGCCGCCCCTCACACTTAGCAGAGAGCAGGTCCTCTCCTTGCCTGCTCTCTGCCTGCTAATGACACTCGCTCCGCTCGGCCCCGCCCCCTCCGTTCTGCCCCCTCCTCCGGGGGGGGGGGGAGCGGCTTTCTGACGTCTGCCTCAGGCGGCACAAACCCTAGGTTCACCCCTGGTCCTATACCTGTCCATTTTGCAGAGATGGGCTTCATACTCATATTCAAATCTTGTCTGATGATTTAGCAATTACATTCTGCAGCTTGCAGAAAATTTTAACTACATTAACAAGAAAGGAATATACAGCAAGATACTTCCTCTGACAGCCAGCAGAATGTCTGTTCTAATAGGGAAGGGAATAGAAGGGTAGGTGGGATAGACATGTACTGGTAGTGGGGAGTTAAATTATTAGGGGAACAGACAGGATAATCTGTCACAAAGATAATCAATCATTGAGAAGTGAGGTTAACACATTGCAGATCAGGTTGCTACATTACAAAAATGAGCTGGTGAGGAAGCAGAGGTCCTGGTGAACATTATAGGCAGGTAGAAGTTCTTTAAAAATCATTTAAGGGTCTTAGGCCATAAGCCAAAGGCAAGGACCATCAAAAGCAGCATTTTCTGAAATATAACTGGCACCAAGGGCCACACCAGAGAGGCAATGGGAGATTGGGGAGGGAAACAAGTGGCCCAAAAACTGGTGTAGGAAGGAGGGGTTTGAATTTTTAAAGAACTGGCTGAACTTGCTGGGGACTACAGTTATGTTGGGGAGAAGATGGTGTGAGGGTGTGAAGCTAGAGGGTGCTGTAGCGTGACCAGAAACAGGGTTAAAAAGGTCACTGACCACACCCATACCAAAGAAAGGTGCTCAACTCCAGAGGGAGTGCACACAGCAGGATAGTGCTGTGGGGCCTGCAGGAGCAGGTGGACTGTAGACCAGTTGGAGACAAACAGGAGGGTCTGTCCCAAGAAGACTGGATTCCAGAAGGAGCCCAAATCCAGAGAGGGAGTGTTGCTTGTGACCTGCAGGAGTAGGTGAATTGTGGACTAGTTAGAGACAGATAGGCGGTCTGTTTTGAAGAGAACTGGAATCCAAGAAGGGACTTGATTAAGCTCAGTGTGAGCCAGACTGGTGAGAGGAAACCTCAGAAAAGTGTCTTGCCCTTGGTAGTTTAGACAGGGTTCAAGAAGTGAGGTATTGCCCTGTGTGTGGGCTAGGCTGTTTGGTGTTTTTGAAGTTCCACTCACCCCTCCTGGGTTTCTTACTTCTTTTCAGCTGTAGGCAACAATTCACATTTAGCAATACTGCAGTTTACCAAACACTTGTCTTCCAGGACTTGCGTGGATCTCTTTATGCCCACATCCGAAGCACCATATGTGATGATTGGGGGTAGTTTAGCATCAAAGGTAGCGTTTTTCCTGGACTCTACAGAGGTGTCGGTGGCGCTAGGTGCCAAATAAACAGCAGATCAAGTAATGCGATCCAATATAAGTGGCTTTATTCAGCTTATAACAGAACAAAAATAACAAACAGCTGTTATTAAGGAAAGAAAGCATGTAAACTACTTACATCGCATTCATGTATGTGTGCCGGCTTTACCAACCTGAACATAGCCTGGGGGAGGGACTCCTAGTGTTCTAGTTAGCGATGATGTTAGGAGTCCCTGCCTTCTGTACCTTAGTGATTATATTGCTGGGATAGTTCTTTTTGAGGGATCTAATGACTATTAAAAACAGACTTACACGCCTGTTTTTAATGGCCATTTTGCATCTGTTTTTCCATTTTTGACGGCTAAGTCATCTGTTTTGCATCAATTTTTAACTGTCAGTGACAGTCAAAAAACTGATGAATATCCTTGGTCTTCTTTTTTGACCCAACCCACATCAGTTAAAAAAAGAATCTATTGATCTCTATGGTAAAGCATGTCAGTTTTTTTGATGGTCGTTAAAAAGAGTGAAAAAACTGACGTGTAAATAGACACATTGCAATAAAGTGTGTCCTCAAATGGCCCCGTAAAGGATGTTGCAAAAAAGGACATGAGATGGCTGTTGTGTAAATAAGCTGCACTAAAAAACTACAAGGATAAAAATAATTCATGTAAAACAGATAAAAGCAGCAACGCAGGAGACAGAGAGGATCATGGCCAAAGGGAATAACACAGACCTAAACATATTTTTCAGTTTAATAAAGAGTAAAAAGGTAAAATCTGAAAGTTTTGGCCCTTTAAAGATCAACGAGAGAGAAATTGTGGAGCGTGATGAGCAGAAAGCAAATTTACTAAACATCTTTTTTTCTCCTCTATTCACAGAGGAAAACGAAATGTCAGGTGAAATGCAGAGTGACAAAGTAAACTCTACATTAAATGTCACCTGTTTGACCCAAGAGGAAGAGCAGAGCTGCCTTTAAAGATTAAAATAGAAAAATCACTGGGTCCTCCAGATGGTATACACCCTTGAGTCCTAAGAGAATTAAGTAACGCAATAGACGGACCCTTGTTTCTTTTATTCATAAAACTGGATCTGTACCGCAGGATTGGCACATATCAAATGTAGGGCCAATACTCAAAAAGGTGTCAAACACTTAGCCTGGAAACTATAGGTTGGTAAACTATGGTTATGGGTACATTGGCTATGGCTATGTTATGCGTAATTTGCTTGAAGGATTTTTTAGACATGTTATCCTGGAAAAGACATTTATGCCATATCCAAAGAATATGTCTGATAGACATAGGTCCCAAATCCTGGACCTGCACCTATCTCTAAAATGAGCCCCCCTACTGCTGTGCCCTTCTATTTACCTGACTGGGACCTCACTGTGAAGATTGTTAGCAATGGTCAGACTTTATAGAAGCAGCGTTTCCATAAAGCCAGTCCATAACGGATACTCTTCACAGTGAGGTTGCAATAAGATAAGTAGTGGAGCATGGAGGCTGCGGGGGTCTCATTATAGACATAGATGCAGGTTCTACCTCTGGAACCCGCACCTTTTAGACATTTATGGAATACTAGCTGGTACCCGCGACTTCGTCTGCGGTGATTGTAGAAGTGGGTATATACAGGCGCGGGTAAGGTTTTCGTACTGTGTATAAGGTATGGGATATAAAATGTAACTGTGTATCTTGTTTTTGTTGTAATTCTGAGAGCACATGAGACTTTTGTGTTGAATGTAATTTGTATTTCAGCCGCTATACGGTGTTGGTATAAACTGTACATAGTGTCTTTGGGACAGAAGTATTTCAGGTTAATATACTTCGATATACGACATTGTATGAGTTGTTATTTTGCGCCAGTACATGTAAGTTTTGGGCACAGGATACTCTTGAGCAAGCAACATAAAGTCTGGCCCTGTGCATGACAGTTTAGTAACTCCATGCGCCTCTTATTAATAGCAATTAACCCCATCATGTCCCTCACATTAACCCCAGTGTAAGAGTTACTGATAGAGATGAGCGAGTACTGTTGGGATCAGCCGATCCGAACAGCACGCTCGCATAGAAATGAATGGACGTAGCCGGCACGCGGGGGGTTAAGCGCGCTGGCTACGTCCAAGCGGAAGTACCAGGTGCATCCATTCTTTTCTATGGAGCGTGCTGTTCGGATCGGCTGATCCCAACAGTACTCGCTCATCTCTAGTTACTGATATGTGAGAGACTTGGAGGTAATAATTAAGTATCTTCATTACTGAGGTCTTTTATTAGTACCTCCATATGTCTCACATATTAGTAACCATTATATGGGGCACACAGGGGTTAATATGAGGGACATGATGGGGGTTATTCCTATTAATGTGAGGCACATAGAGTTACTAACACTAAACTAATAACCCCAAATGCCTGACATTAATGAGAATAGGAAGTAAAGGAAGGGAGCTGTGTGTTTCTTACTTTCAGTTTGCTAGCAGCTTCGGCAGGAGCTATCACTATAGCAGGCAGAGACCTGAGCGATTAAGCTCCACCCCCTGGGTTTCCTGCACCCCTCTCAAAGGGGAGTGTCCTTATGCCTCAGCTCTAGTAGAGATTTCATTTAACTCTTGCAGGTCCTGTGCTGCTGGCATGCCAGTGAAATATGGCAGGAGTGCCACTCTTGGCATGTGTGCCAGGGGTTGCTGACCTCTGCTGTAGAGGGTAATATGAATTTTGTGGCTTGCTATGGTCCAAAGTGTGTGAGATTGCAGAGATAGTGATGTGAGTTTGGGTTTTGTGGGGGTCCTGGGAAAAAAGTATGTGCGCTATTGTGACGAAGAGTAGCCTATTGCGCAATCGAGTGTAGGGACTATGTTTGTGGAAAATTTCAGCCAAATCGGTGGAGCGGTTTTTGCGTGATTGACCGCCAAACATCCGAACATCCAAAGGGTCCTGGGAAAATCGTATGTGCGCTATTGTGACGAAAAGTAGCCTATTGCGCAATCGAGTGTAGGGACTATGTTTGTGGAAAATTTCAGCCAAATCGGGGTCCAAAGTGTGTGAGATTGCAGAGATAGTGATGTGAGTTTGGATTTTGTGGGGGTTCTGGGAAAAACGTATGTGCGCTATTGTGACAAAAAGTAGCCTTTTGCGCAATCGAGTGTAGTTACTATGTTTGTGGAAAATTTCAGCCAAATCGGTGGAGTGGTTTTTGCGTGATTGACCGCCAAACATCCGAACATCCAAAGTCACAAACCCACAAACATTTCACATTTATAATATTAATAGGATTCCGTGGATATACCATAAATATCTGTTATGGGACAATCCTTTCAATGATAATAACTAGAGATGAGCGAACAGTGTTCTATCGAACACATGTTCGATCGGATATCAGGGTGTTCGCCATGTTCGAATCGAATCGAACACCGCGTGGTAAAGTGTGCCAAAATTCGATTCCCCTCCCACCTTCCCTGGCGCCTTTTTTGCACCAATAACAGCGCAGGGGAGGTGGGACAGGAACTACGACACCGGGGGCATTGAAAAAAATTGGAAAAAGTCATTGGCTGCCGAAATCAGGTGACCTCCATTTTAGACGAATAGTGGATTTCAAATCCGGGTCATATGAGAATGTGAACTTTGTGACTATGAGACAGGGATAGCTGTACAGGCAGGGATAGCTAGGGATAACCTTTATTTAGGGGGGAATGTTATTAAAAATAACTTTTTGGGGCTCTATCGGGTGTGTAATTGTGATTTTTGTGAGATAAACTTTTTCCCATAGGGATGCATTGGCCAGCGCTGATTGGCCGAATTCCGTACTCTGGCCAATCAGTGCTGGCCAATGCATTCTATTAGCTTGATGAAGCAGAGTGTGCACAAGGGTTCAAGCGCACCCTCGGCTCTGATGTAGCAGAGCCGAGGCTGCACAAGGGTTCAAGCGCACCCTCGGCTCTGATGTAGGAGAGCCGAGGGTGCACTTGAACCCTTGTGCACCCTCGGCTCTGCTACATCAGAGCCGAGGGTGCGCTTGAACCCTTGTGCACACTCTGCTTCATCAAGCTAATAGAATGCATTGGCCAGCGCTGATTGGCCAATGCATTCTATTAGCCCGATGAAGTAGAGCTGAATGTGTGTGCTAAGCACACACATTCAGCTCTACTTCATCGGGCTAATAGAATGCATTGGCCAGCGCTGATTGGCCAGAGTACGGAATTCGGCCAATCAGCGCTGGCTCTGCTGGAGGAGGCGGAGTCTAAGATCGCTCCACACCAGTCTCCATTCAGGTCCGACCTTAGACTCCGCCTCCTCCAGCAGAGCCAGCGCTGATTGGCCGAATTCCGTACTCTGGCCAATCAGCACTGGCTAATGCATTGTATTGGCGTGATGAAGCAGTGCTGAATGTGTGTGCTTAGCACACACATTCAGCTCTACTTCATCGGGCTAATAGAATGCATTGGCCAGCGCTGATTGGCCAGAGTACGGAATTCGGCCAATCAGTGCTGGCTCTGCTGGAGGAGGCGGAGTCTAAGATCGCTCCACACCAGTCTCCATTCAGGTCCGACCTTAGACTCCGCCTCCTCCAGCAGAGCCAGCGCTGATTGGCCGAATTCCGTACTCTGGCCAATCAGCACTGGCTAATGCATTGTATTGGCGTGATGAAGCAGTGCTGAATGTGTGTGCTTAGCACACACATTCAGCTCTACTTCATCGGGCTAATAGAATGCATTGGCCAATCAGCGCTGGCCAATGCATTCTATTAGCGTGAACTGAGTTTGCACAGGGGTTCTAGTGCACCCTCGGCTCTGCTACATCAGATTGCTACATCTGATGTAGCAGTGCCGAGTGTGCATCAGATGTGTAGTTGAGCAAAACTGACTCAGCACTGCTAAGTCTCTGCATTCGCATAGGAATGCATTGGCCAGCCTTCGGCCAATCAGCGCTGGCTCTGCCGGAGGAGGCGGAGTCTAAGGTCGGACCTGAATGGAGACTGGTGTGGAGCGATCTTAGACTCCGCCTCCTCCAGCAGAGCCAGCGCTGATTGGTCGAGTTCCGTACTCTGGCCAATCAGCACTGGCCAATGCATTTCTATGGGGAAAAGTTAGCTTGCGAAAATCGCAAACTGACAGGGATTTCCATGAAATAAAGTGACTTTTATGCCCCCAGACATGCTTCCCCTGCTGTCCCAGTGTCATTCCAGGGTGTTGGTATCATTTCCTGGGGTGTCATAGTGGACTTGGTGACCCTCCAGACACGAATTTGGGTTTCCCCCTTAACGAGTTTATGTTCCCCATAGATTATAATGGGGTTCGAAACCCATTCGAACACTCGAACAGTGAGCGGCTGTTCGAATCGAATTTCGAACCTCGAACATTTTAGTGTTCGCTCATCTCTAATAATAACCATATAAGTCATCATGGGTTTCAGACTAGATCTAGGTGAGACTGGGAAAGCATTGGATATTGTACTATAAAAGGTTAATTTATAAAATGAGAATATTTGGACTAGAAGAACATGTCTGTAAATGGTCAGAGATAGGACAAAGTGGGTAGTTATGTGCAGAATATTCTCAGCCTGCGTCACTATTGCTAATAGGGTTCCAGATTGGTCCTATTCTCTTTAGTATACTTATACACAGTCCAGTCACATTAATGTGAACACCTGTCAAAATCCAGAATAACCACCTTTCGCTGAGCGGACCACTGCGAGACGTGCAGGAAGAGAAGGGATGATGTTCACTGGGATGTTGAGCCATGCCGACTCTAGTGCCGTGGCCAGCTGCGCTAGGATACGCGGTTGAGCATCCATGGCACGAACAACCCGATCAAGGTGGTCCACAGATTCTTGATTGGGTTCAAGTCTGGGGAATTTGCTGGCCAAGGGAGAACGGTAAACTCCTCCTGGTGCTCTTCAAACCACGCACGTACACTGCGAGTTTTATGACACGTCGCATTGTCCTGCTGGTAGATACCATCATCCTGAGGAAAAACAATTCCCATGTAGGGGTGAACATGGTCCGCAAGGATTGATGCATACTTGTGTTTATCCATTGTGCCTTCCACAATGATGATTGTACCCAGATGGCTGATGACACGTGCCTTCTGCGATTGGTTATGTAACGTTGACGTCAAAAGTAGGAGGTGGTCACATTAATATCACTGGACTGTGTAAATGGCCTTACAGAAGGTTGGCTCAGTAAAATATGCATTTTTGTGGATGATACTAAACATTGTAGAGTGGTACAGTGTAACACAAAAGATGTTACTAATGGATCTGGACAACGTAGATACCTGGGCAGAGAAGTGGCAAATGAGTTTTAATACTGGTAAATGTAAAGATATGCACATGGGTAAGGAAAGTGCATATCCGGATACTTACTAAATGGGACTACACTGGCATCAAACATAATTGTAGCTGCCAATGCCAGGCAGCTTCTGCCGAGGCAAATAATGTCATAGGGCACATCAATAGAGGCATGGGTGTGCATAACCCAAAAACGTTTCTGCCTTACTTGTCAGACCGCACATGGGATATTGTGTACAGTGTTCAGCCACTGGGCATAAGAAAGATATAACAGAGACTAAGATTCAAAGCCAGGTAGCCATTATTTCTTGTAGAGCGTGTGAGCGCAATCCGCTCACCGTATTGAAGTCCAAGTTAACAAAGTTGTCTTTTCCTTTTCATAAGCCAGGCTCAGAGAAACTCACTCCACAAACAGCTTGTGTGTGTAAAGTGTGTTCTATTTAATGGTAACAACACAGCGGTATATAATACATAGCATAGACAAAGAAGGTTGGATTAGCATAATTAGCATAACATGATTGGTGGAGAAGTTGGAACAATAGTCCTGGCGCATGTCTATTGGATAAGAAACTGGAGAGAGGTCACACCCCCCTGAGAGCAAAGTGGGGGTTCTGAGTTTACTAAACAAAATGGAGTCCACAGCACATGGCATGGTGGCGGCATGGTCTCACAAAATGGCAGCCGTCAGCACACGTCTCAAATACAAAGTGGAGGTTACACAAGCTGACATCCTCCACAAGCACCACCTTAAGGCTGAGGATATTAACCTATAACGTAGTATTTTATTTTAAATTTGATTTTTATTGAATTTTTTATAAAAACAAAGAATAAATACAACCGAGTAGCACATGAGGAAATACAAAGAGGAAGAAGGGAGGAGAGAAAACACAATGTAGCATAAATACAATTCCAAGGTCAGATGGGTCCAAGAACGCCGAATCGTGACCGTAATGTCCAGAAATGGATTTTCAGAGTCCAACAGCGGTCATGAAGGCCTTATCCGGCAATGGGAGAGGAAAATATGCGGTAACACATCCGACCAAACAGGAACATAAGGCAAACAGGGAGAATGGGACATGAGGGGGAGGGGGAGGGGGAACCAAAACAGCATAAATGAGCAAACAAACAAAATTACAACGAATTAAGCAAATAATACAAAGTATAACAATGCATAGCTGAGTACGATGGTACCAGTAGTCCTGTATGGAAAGTAGTTTTAATATATATAAATATAGATATATGTAGGCCCGAGTCACTGAGGTCCAATGTGGTCAGAGAATAGTAACGGTAGGAGGGGCAGGATGAGAAGATGTGTGTGGTGTGTCTGAATCATCTCCTTTATCCGAAATGTTGAGCCACAGGGCCCACTTAGATAGAAATTTGGAAAAGGAATGGTTTTTGGAAGCCAACATCCTCTCAAAGGTACAGGCTAGGTTAACATGGTGTGTCAACTCATTCACAGTCAAACAAGGCGTAGACCGCCATTGACGGGCTATCATGGATCTGGCCACTACCACAATTTGGCCAAGGACAGTATGGGAACCAGTCGGAAGTGCGTCAGCATCCAAGAAACATAGAGCTAGGCCAAGTGATGGTGGAATATTAAGGCCTGCCACAGAGGACATAAGTTGAAATACAGCCACCCAAAAAGTCTGGACCGGGGGACAGTCCCACCACATGTGGATAAGGGAGCCCACCTGTCCACAGCCTCTCCAACAAAGTTTTGAATAAGTAGGATTTATATGTGCCAACTGGCAGGGGGTCCTATGCCAACATAGCGCGATTTTCAGTGCTGTCTCCCAGTGTGCCGCTCCCCTCGATATACATTTAACAAAACTATTAGCATCATACCAATCCTCAAGGGAAATTGACCTCGTAAGGTCGGTCTCCCTCCTCAGCAGGCATGCGAGTTTGGGCTGTCCAGATGGGGCAGAAAGGAAACTATAAAACGAGGAAGTACCACCCTTTGTGGGGTTCAGCTGTCTCCAGAGGCGTAGGGCCACCTTGGAGAATACGAGCCTCGAAATATCATAGGTCTGGAAGAGGTGTCTTATTTGCAGATATCTAAAAAAGTCATTTCTGGGAAGATCAAACTCTCCCCTCAACATGGAGAACGTTTTAAGGTGCCCATCCGTAAACAGTTGGGTAATCTTATGTAGACCCCTAGATACCCACCCCCGCACTTCCAAATGTGGGATATACCGCCAGGTATAGTAGCGGGAGTTTTACCAGGGGAGACAATGCTTCCAAGGGGGAATGTAACAATAAATATCGCCATGCCCAAACAGAAGTTCTCACACTTAAGAGGGGGGACATTCCCACCGGGGCGCCAAGATCCCTGGGACGCAATAAGCTAACTAGCGGAACACCAAGCATCTCCCTCTCAATCTCCGTCCAACGATAGTCAAGAGAGTCATCCCACCAGGTTCTAAGTTGTTCCGACTAGAGATGAGCGAACAGTGTTCTATCGAACACATGTTCGATCGGATATCAGGGTGTTCGCCATGTTCGAATCGAATCGAACACCGCGTGGTAAAGTGTGCCAAAATTCGATTCCCCTCCCACCTTCCCTGGCGCCTTTTTTGCACCAATAACAGCGCAGGGGAGGTGGGACAGGAACTACGACACCGGGGGCATTGAAAAAAATTTGAAAAAGTCATTGGCTGCCGAAATCAGGTGACCTCCATTTTAGACGAATAGTGGATTTCAAATCCGGGTCATATGAGAATGTGAACTTTGTGACTATGAGACAGGGATAGCTGTACAGGCAGGGATAGCTAGGGATAACCTTTATTTAGGGGGGAATGTTATTAAAAATAACTTTTTGGGGCTCTATCGGGTGTGTAATTGTGATTTTTGTGAGATAAACTTTTTCCCATAGGGATGCATTGGCCAGCGCTGATTGGCCGAATTCCGTACTCTGGCCAATCAGTGCTGGCCAATGCATTCTATTAGCTTGATGAAGCAGAGTGTGCACAAGGGTTCAAGCGCACCCTCGGCTCTGATGTAGCAGAGCCGAGGCTGCACAAGGGTTCAAGCGCACCCTCGGCTCTGATGTAGGAGAGCCGAGGGTGCACTTGAACCCTTGTGCACCCTCGGCTCTGCTACATCAGAGCTGAGGGTGCGCTTGAACCCTTGTGCACACTCTGCTTCATCAAGCTAATAGAATGCATTGGCCAGCGCTGATTGGCCAATGCATTCTATTAGCCCGATGAAGTAGAGCTGAATGTGTGTGCTAAGCACACACATTCAGCTCTACTTCATCGGGCTAATAGAATGCATTGGCCAGCGCTGATTGGCCAGAGTACGGAATTCGGCCAATCAGCGCTGGCTCTGCTGGAGGAGGCGGAGTCTAAGATCGCTCCACACCAGTCTCCATTCAGGTCCGACCTTAGACTCCGCCTCCTCCGGCAGAGCCAGCGCTGATTGGCCGAAGGCTTGCCAATGCATTCCTATGTGAATGCAGAGACTTAGCAGTGCTGAGCCAGTTCTGCTCAACTACACATGATGTAGTTCGACTGAGTTTGCACAGGGGTTCTAGTGCACCCTCGGCTCTGCTACATCAGATTGCTACATCTGATCACGCCAATACAATGCATTAGCCAGTGCTGATTGGCCAGAGTACGGAATTCGGCCAATCAGCGCTGGCTCTGCCGGAGGAGGCGGAGTCTAAGGTCGGACCTGAATGGAGACTGGTGTGGAGCGATCTTAGACTCCGCCTCCTCCAGCAGAGCCAGCGCTGATTGGTCGAGTTCCGTACTCTGGCCAATCAGCACTGGCCAATGCATTTCTATGGGGAAAAGTTAGCTTGCGAAAATCGCAAACTGACAGGGATTTCCATGAAATAAAGTGACTTTTATGCCCCCAGACATGCTTCCCCTGCTGTCCCAGTGTCATTCCAGGGTGTTGGTATCATTTCCTGGGGTGTCATAGTGGACTTGGTGACCCTCCAGACACGAATTTGGGTTTCCCCCTTAACGAGTTTATGTTCCCCATAGACTATAATGGGGTTCGAAACCCATTCGAACACTCGAACAGTGAGCGGCTGTTCGAATTGAATTTCGAACCTCGAACATTTTAGTGTTCGCTCATCTCTAGTTCCAACCCTATAAGGTAGTATTGTGCATTTGGTGAAATCTTATATGTTCTGACAGCAGAACTCTGCTGCAGTCCAGTTACATCTGACAGTCAGTGCGGTTGTAACCTTATTAATATATTGCAGTTGTAGAACTAGGGCACAGTGGGTAAGTGTTACACGGCTCATTAGCTCATCTAACAGGATTATGATATCACAGGTCCTCACCAGAACAATGTATCAATTGTCTAGAAACTTCTAATGAGCTGATCTTCTTTTTACCTCCCTGAAGCATTACTATGATTAAATTCCTTTGTTCTAACGTTTTTCATTCCTCTCTAAAGAACTCATCCACATAGCTCTGCGCACACACATGGCACCCGGCTCTGTGCACTGACATAATCTGGGCTTTCCTGTAATCCCAACATCTCTATGAAACATGTTATATAATATCAATGTGCCGAGGATAAGAGTTTAGGAGAATATGATCAGTGATGTTTCTGAAGGATATATATATTATATAATTATCACAAATATACATAACTTCAGAACAGCAATACTTACAGGCAACAAAATGCGGAGTTTATAAATGGCATTTCTAATAGATTTATTCTGACAGCTCATTCATTTTTAAGCAATGAGCTAATGGCAGAACATTAGTAATGTAACACATGGTAATACATCTGAAAATAAGTATAATGTAGATATTGGGAGATGAGGATATATAAACTGTCACGGGATGGTTAGAGTCTATACTATAGGCAATGTGTAATATATATTTCATGTGGAATGTATTCTCTAACCTGTTATATACATCAGTGTGTAGTTGGCTGATTCGGGTCTAGTGTGTTAGCACATTGTATGCAAATACCTCTAACTAGTGAGGACCAGTGAGGACAATGGGTGGAGATAATCTGATCAGTGTCTCCAAGAAGATGTTGGATGGTGCATTGTCCATAGTAGACAGGGAGTCTGCTCTCCTTGGCATAGGTGAGGGGGGAAGGATCTGTGGCTCAGCCCTTCCCACCCCCAGGTATAGGTGTAACAGTTTAGTATATAGTATATAGCTAGCAGTTAGTATGTGTTAGCCGGCCTGTGCACAGCTCTGCAGAGAGCCAGAATTTAGTTACAGGACCAAGGAACCAAAGCTATCATTGGATTGTGACTTCTGTGGACTTATTGTTATTACGGTTGATGTGACCGCCGCCGGCTACTAACTTTGTGGATTACAATAAATTGCTGTTGTCTCCCGACCTCTTGCGTCCCTGTTGATTCAAAAGACCATCCGGAGGAAGACGTATACCTTTGCTCCGTGACAACTGGTTGGCAGCGGTGGGATCAACAGCGGACAGCGAGATGGACTACAGCAGCCCAGCGATTAATGGAGCCACAACCTCAGAATACAGGAACTGGACTATGGCAAGTCTACAAGTAAGGGCCCGGGAACTAAACCTGAGTTACCAGGGAAGAACGAAAGAGCAACTGATCGAGGCACTGGAGGAGATGACCCTGCAAAGCGACCATGAGGAGGGCTGCCCCCAGGAGACAGTAGAGATACAGGAGTGGCAGGTACAGACCCAAAAGAGCAGATGGGTTGTTTTGTATGAGGAGGAATTGGCAGTGCTGGGGCTAGGAGCAACTGCAGAGCAAAGGAGTAGAGCGTTACAGAGGGCTCAGGAAACGGAGAAGGAGGAACAGAGAATGGCGCATGAAAAGGAAAGAATGGCGCATGAAATGCGAATGGCTGAGATAACTATGAGGAATTATAATCAAACGTCGACCCCCAGCCCAACAGTGAGAGAACCACCATATGTCTCCCATAAACACTTCAAGACCTTTGAGGAAGCGGCTGGGGATGTTGATGGATATTTTCAGGACTTCGAACACCAGTGCCACCTGATGGAAGTCCCAGAGAAGGATTGGGTCCGGTATCTGGTGGGGCACCTACGAGATGGGGCTGCGGAAGCTCTCAGAGCCATGGACCCTAGTGATCAGCGGGACTATGAGGCCATTAAAAGAGCGGTGCAGAAGTATTATGCAGTCACTCCAGAGACCTACCGAGTTCAGTTCCGCTCTTTGTCTTACAATGGGGGAAGCTCCTTCCACATGTTCGCCCACAAGTTGAAGCAAGCATGCAAGCGCTGGCTAGAAGGAGAGGAGGCTGTCACAGTCGATAAGATCCTCCAAGTCATACTTAAGGAACAGTTCTTTTCCCAGTGCCCCGCTGAGATCCGTGAGTGGGTGCTGGAACGGAACCCAGCCACAGTTGAGCAAGCTGCTTCTCTTGCAGATGAGGGCCTGACCATCAAGCCGCAGTGGAAGAGGTTGTTTGCAGAGGAGCGGAAAACTACCACAGTCCGCCAGACACCCTTCAGCCAGCCAACCACCTTTCGTGCCCGGCCTCAGGATTACAATTCCCCCTCTACCCCTGCCCCAGCCCATCGGCCTCCAGCTATGAACAACCCTGTCCCTAGACAACGACCTACTGGAAGAATGCTAGAGCGCAGATGTTTTGGGTGCGGGCGGCCTGGACATTTGCAAGCTAGTTGCCCTGTTAACATGGGGGCACGGGCCACCGTGGCATCCCGGCCTATTCACTACCTGGGAACCACTCCTAGGACAGAAAGTTTGGCCCCATTTCCAGATGACTCCATGAATGACACATCTGTTCCACCTCCAGGGGTCTATGGGATTCAGCCTTCCGCCACACATCCCGCAAACCTTCAGAGGAAGCACTTGCAGGAGGTCCTACTGGATGGCCGAACAGTTGTTGGATTCCGGGACTCGGGAGCTTTCCTAACGGTAGCGGACCCCCGAGTTGTGCGACCCGAGGCCCTAGAGGAGGGTCCTGGCATTTCTATCAAGTTGGCAGGGGGTACTCAAAGACGTATTCCTAAAGCTACCGTGGAACTCGACTATGGTTATGGACCAAAACGATGCACAATTGGTGTGATGAGCGGGCTGCCGGCCGATGTTCTGTTAGGCAACGATGTTGGAAATCTACAGTGCCACTTTGTGGGAGCAGTGACCCGAAGCCAAGCTCAGGGAGAAGCCAACATGGATCCACCGGATTTTCTGACAGATGCCAGCCCTTCAACCCTACAACTTTACCATTCAGTACCGCCGAGGGAACCAACACCAGAACGCGGATGGGTTATCCCGGCAGGAGGACATATGAGCTATAGAGACTGATGTGCATTCCCCAATTTACCTGTGTAGGCCAATTGTGTCATGCACATGTTTTGAGAGGGGGAGGGGTTGTCACGGGATGGTTAGAGTCTATACTATAGGCAATGTGTAATATATATTTCATGTGGAATGTATTCTCTAACCTGTTATATACATCAGTGTGTAGTTGGCTGATTCGGGTCTAGTGTGTTAGCACATTGTATGCAAATACCTCTAACTAGTGAGGACCAGTGAGGACAATGGGTGGAGATAATCTGATCAGTGTCTCCAAGAAGATGTTGGATGGTGCATTGTCCATAGTAGACAGGGAGTCTGCTCTCCTTGGCATAGGTGAGGGGGGAAGGATCTGTGGCTCAGCCCTTCCCACCCCCAGGTATAGGTGTAACAGTTTAGTATATAGTATATAGCTAGCAGTTAGTATGTGTTAGCCGGCCTGTGCACAGCTCTGCAGAGAGCCAGAATTTAGTTACAGGACCAAGGAACCAAAGCTATCATTGGATTGTGACTTCTGTGGACTTATTGTTATTACGGTTGATGTGACCGCCGCCGGCTACTAACTTTGTGGATTACAATAAATTGCTGTTGTCTCCCGACCTCTTGCGTCCCTGTTGATTCAAAAGACCATCCGGAGGAAGACGTATACCTTTGCTCCGTGACATAAACTATCATAGCAATGTGGTAAAGTAGTATGAAAAGTAAGATAAAGGGAGTCTGTCACCAGAACCCAGTATATCAACCCAGCCCTGCAGATAGATAGGTTAGCGTCACCAGAACCCAGTATATCAACCCAGCCCTACAGATAGATAGTTTTGTGTCACCAGAACCCAGTATATCAACCCAGCCCTGCAGATAGATAGGTTAGCGTCACCAGAACCCAGTATATCAACCCAGCCCTGCAGATAGATAGGTTAGCGTCACCAGAACCCAGTATATCAACCCAGCCCTGCAGATAGATAGTTTTGTGTCACCAGAACCCAGTATATCAACCCAGCCCTGCAGATAGATATGTTAGCGTCACCAGAACTCAGCATATCAACCCAGTCCTGCAGATAGATAGTTTTGTGTCACCAGAACCAGCATATCAACCCAGCCCTGCAGATAGATAGGTTAGCATCACCAGAACTCAGCATATCAACCCAGTCCTGCAGATAGATAGGTTAGTGTTACCAGAACCAGCATATCAACCCAGCCCTGCAGATAGATAGGTTAGCGTCACCAGAACCAGCATATCAACCCAGCCCTGCAGATAGATAGTTTTGTGTCACCAGAACCAGCATATCACCCCAGCCCTGCAGATAGATATGTTAGCGTCACCAGAACCAGCATATCAACCCAGCCCTGCAGATAGATATGTTAGCGTCACCAGAACTCAGCATATCAACCCAGTCCTGCAGATAGATAGTTTTGTGTCACCAGAACCCAGTATATCAACCCAGCCCTGCAGATAGATATGTTAGCGTCACCAGAACTCAG
This sequence comes from Leptodactylus fuscus, assembly GCF_031893055.1. Lineage (NCBI taxonomy): Eukaryota > Metazoa > Chordata > Amphibia > Anura > Leptodactylidae > Leptodactylus > Leptodactylus fuscus. The sequence continues at coordinate 178,130,004 of NC_134267.1, read as the reverse complement.
CATATCAACCCAGTCCTGCAGATAGATAGGTTAGTGTCACCAGAACCAGCATATAGGTTAGCATCACCAGAACCCAGTATATCAACCCAGCCCTGCAGATAGATATGTTAGCGTCACCAGAACTCAGCATATCAACCCAGTCCTGCAGATAGATAGGTTAGCGTCACCAGAACTCAGCATATCAACCCAGTCCTGCAGATAGATACGTTAGCGTCACCAGAACTCAGCATATCAACCCAGTCCTGCAGATAGATAGGTTAGCGTCACCAGAACCAGCATATCAACCCAGCCCTGCAGATAGATAGGTTAGCGTCACCAGAACTCAGCATATCAACCCAGTCCTGCAGATAGATATGTTAGTGTCACCAGAACCAGCATATCAACCCAGTCCTGCAGATAGATAGGTTAGTGTCACCAGAACCAGCATATCAACCCAGCCCTGCAGATAGATAGGTTAGCGTCACCAGAACCAGCATATCAACCCAGTCCTGCAGATAGATAGGTTAGTGTCACCAGAACCAGCATATCAACCCAGCCCTGCAGATAGATAGGTTAGCGTCACCAGAACCAGCATATCAACCCAGCCCTGCAGATAGATAGGTTAGTGTCACCAGAACCAGCATATCACCCCAGCCCTGCAGATAGATAGGTTAGCATCACCAGAACCCAGTATATCACCCCAGCCCTGCAGATAGATAGGTTAGCATCGCCAGAACCCAGTATATCAACCCAGCCCTGCAGATAGATAGGTTAGTGTCACCAGAACCCAGAATATCAACCCAGCCCTGCAAATAGATAGGTTAGGGTCATCTGGATCCAACTGTGTTTTCACCTCTCTGCCTCCATTTTTGAGATCGCTGTTTTTGTCAATATGCAAATGAGCTGTTTGGAATTTAATTCTTTGTAACAATGACAACGCCCTTTTTACTACAAAGAGCTTATTTGCATAGTGACAAAAACAGTAATATCTCGGCAATGGAGGTCCCGATTCACAAGGGAAAAACACCATTGGATCCAGATGACCCTGACCTATCCTATCGGGGCAGTTTTGGAAATCGCAGTATGTGAATTATACCTACAGAAATGCTGGCAGTTTCTATATAGGAATAATGGAAGCAGAAAGTCTGCAGATGAAAATTCTGCGGACTTTCTCTAAAAAGTGCTGAGGGAAAAACAATGCCAGACTGTTACAGTTATAATAAGTTTTCTTCTTATGGAGTTAGTCAATTATTGATAACTACTTAGTTAGTTTACAGACATTGACAAAGAAAAAACACAGACCGGTATGACTCAGCTGGTAAAAAGTATGCGGCATCTTCTGGATGAAGACACTATGGTCATGGGGGATCATTTTTCACTAGAAAGTCCAGGGCAATTTTGTAGGATTGAGGAATTTTGTCCGCAATGTGGACAAACAAATCTCACAACCTCGACTTTTTAGTATCACGTGAATAACAGTGAACACAAGGCAGATTTTTTTTTTTTTTTTAGTAAATAAGTTTCATTTGTCTGAATTGAATTGTTCGGGCTCCAACCATATGGATTTCTAACATTCAGATATATAGAACAATTGCAGAAATTTCTGAAAGTAATCTGTTGTGTGAATATAAACTTAGGTTTCAGGTTCTCCAGAACTTCCATGGAAAATGATTGTCGTAAGAAAAATATTGCATGTGGTTTTACCTGAAATGGAAAATGCAAGAGGGGATGTGTGTCCTGAAAGACAATTTGTGAATCCCCGCTGACACAAGGATCATGTAGCAGGTCAATGCTGTGCCGACTACTCATAACAAAGAAGTAAATGGAATCTTTCATATCTACTGACCCATGATGCCACCTGCTGATTCTCTCTTGCATTACTTCCCATGTAGTGACTGGAGTATAAGTTCTAGTCACTGACTATCCATAGTGTACATAGTATAGTATACATACATCTGTAAATACCATAATGTTTTACTGCGTAAAACTCTTATACAACATCTGTAATCCAGTGTAGCAGATCTACGTGTGGATTGTATAGGCGTAATGTATGACCTGTCGACTTTACTGTTATTTCCCATGGCAGCGAACCAATGAATCTTTTCTTATCTACTGACCCATAATGCCTACTGCTGATTCTTTCACATCATTGTATACAAAGCTGCTCATGAATATAAGCTCAAGTTATGTGCTGAAAAAACAAGACCTATGTACAAGTATTTGACACTGTTGACCACCAACTATCACTATGCTCCTCTCTGTCGGCCTTTCTCTTGGTTCCCTTCCTATTTCTCAGCCTGCACTTTCAGTGTCTCATTTGTGGGCTCTGTCACTTCCCCTTGCTTATTTGTGTTCCTCATGGATCAGTCCTAGGTCCCCTTCTATTCTCATTGAACATAGCCCCTATTGGGCAAACCATCACTAGATTTGGCTTCTGGTACCATCTTTATGCTGATGACACTCAGATATATTCCTAATACCATGACATCTCCCCTGCATTACTACAGAACACCAGTGCCTGTTAGAGATGAGTGAGTAGTGAAATATTCGAGATTCGATATTCGTTTCGAGTAGAGCCTCAATATTCGACTACTCGATTAAATATCGAATCCCATTATAGTCTATGGGAAAAAATGCTTGTTTCAGTGTAAACCACTATTCGACTAAAGGAGAGTCACTAAGTCCACGACTAGTAAGAGGAGAGTGTTTAGGAGGGGCGCTGCGCAGTTAAAGCGCACGGACCCCATTATAGTCTATGGGGTCCGTGCGCTTTAACTGCACAGCGCTTGCAGTTGCGCTGATATTCCGTTCAGGGGGTCCTCCTGCGGACTCCTTCCGGACGGGAGGCAAGCGCTAATGTAACTGGCCCTTACTCGTCCTGCAGAACCAGCATTGATTGGCCGAATACTATACACTATATAGTATTCGGCAAATAAACGCTGGTTCTGGAGCAGGCTCGTCCTTGCTAGTCGGGAGAGCTGGCAGCTTGCGGTTAGGAGGGAGCTGTACTTTTTCTCATAGGAATGCTTTGACCAGCATTAATTGGCCAATGTACAGCTTTCGGTCAATCAATGCTGGTTCTGCTGGAGGCTCGTCTGTGAGGAGGAGGAGTCTAAGATCGGACCACAGCAGTCTCCATTGTGTTCCGATCTTAGACTCCGCATCCTCACAGACGAGCCTCCGGCAGAATCAGTGTTGATTGGCCGAATGCTGTACACTGTATAGCATTCGGCCAATCATCACTGGTTCTGAATCGAATCTTTACTGCGAATAGCGATACTATTCAAACGAGTAGGAGTATTTCAAATACCGTAGTATTCATTCGAATACCTACTCGATCGAATACTACTTGCTCATCTCTAGTGCCTATCTCTCTGCTGTCTCTCATATCATGTTTTCCCTCTCTGAACTAATCACCCTCATCTCCAAAGCTCTCCATGGCACTGCATCTATGCTCTCCTTTCGGCCAATGACCTAAGACTTACATCATCTATTATCAGAACCTCCCACTCCTGTCTCCAAGATTTCTCCCAAGTTGCACCACTTCTCTGGAATGCTCTACCCTGGACAGAGTAATCTCCAACTTCTACAGATTCAAGTGAATTTTAAAAACGCATCTCTTCAGACAGGTCTATCGCATTTCCCAGTCTAAACACTTCTGCAGTTACGCTCCCTAATACTAACCCTCATTTGTTCACACCCAGACATCTCCCCCCCACCCCACACACATTATCCCACAGGACATGGTGCCTTTATTGGATTGTAACCATGTGTGCCTAGGCACTTTGTATCTGCTAATAAAGACTCTGGCTGGCAATGGCTCATACAAATGTATTTATTTATTTGTATAATTATAGTAAACTTCGTTATAAAAAAAATGGCTAGTTCAGTGTTTAAGTAATGCTACGTCTTGTGTCACCCCCGTATAATTCACAGATTGCAAGCTCTTAAGAGCAGGGCCCTCACTCCTGTTGTGTTAATTGATAGATTACTCTGTTAGGTCTAATTTTGTCCCTTAGAGTGAGTAGAGCCTTTAACAGCAGTGTTTTTGGCCCCTGGAGTGAGTAGAGCCTTTAAAAAGCAGTGGTTTTGGCCTTTTGAGTGAGTACAGCCTTTAAAAAGCATTGTTTTTGGCCCTTGGAGTGAGTAGAGCCTTTAAAAAGCATTGTTTTTGGCCCTTGGAGTGAGTAGAGCCTTGCACCAGCAGTGTTTTTGGCCCTTGGAGTGAGTAGAGCCTCTAACCAGCAGAGTTTGGGGGAATCAGGGTGGATTGAGACTCTAACCAGCAGAGATGGGGGGAATCAGGGTGGATTGAGACTCTAACCAGCGGAGTTTGAGAGAATCAGGGTGGATTGAGACTCTAACCAGCAGAGTTGGAGCAGGGGTGAACCTACCTTTTTTGCCGCCCCAGGTGGACGACAGAAAGGTGCCCCCCCTTCCCCCGGGAGGAGGGGGCGTAGCAGAGGGGGCGGGGCGGAGTTGCGTCAGCAGGCAGGGAGAATACCTGCTCTCTGCCTGAGCATGAGGGGAGGCCGCTGGAGCAGCGCTGCGTCCACAGGGCCTCCCCAATCCATCGCTCGCTTCCCGTGCCGGGCTGCTGAGACGGTGACGCTAAGCCAGTCCAGGACAGCTTGTCCTGGTCTGGCTTAGGTAAGCAAAAATGCGGCCCCCCCCCCGTTCTTCCTGGTGACACTAGGCCCCTCAGTGGCGGTAGTTTGGCGAGTGGGTGCCATTAACGTGTCCCAGACCTTGGAGAGTGTGCCCCTGCCGGGTGTGGACCGGATGGCAGTTGTTAGCCTGTTGGAGCAACTCTCCTGTCTGCGGCAGCAGCTAGGGCTACTATGGCAGTACTTAGAACACTGATAGTGTTGTAGGAGCCTTGGTAGGTGCAGAAACATACCCTTGTGGCTGTATATATATATATATATATATATATATATATAATATATATATATATATATATATATATATATATATATATATATATATATATATATAAATATTTAGGGCAGCCTGGGTTATCATATTTGCCCTCAGACAACTGTGACATAGATAAAGGATACAAATGCAAATTACAGCTAAACCGAGGCATTGGGCAGTGATTCCAGAGGAGAGCTGGTGCACTTGCAGCTGTCTGTATGGCTCCACCTCTGGTGCACTTGCTTGGTGATTTGCATATCCTAATAAAGGTGATTATCTCTGCAGTGCTTCACAAAGGAATGTTCTGCACCTAGCCGACTCCCTTTACATGTTATAGTATTGCAATGTAATCATTACAGACAGGGCCGCCATCAGGAATTTTGGGGCCCCATACAGCCTAAGTGTCTGGGCCCCCACCCCCCCCCCCCCCCCCCCGCCGCCATTTTAAAACTACAGTACTTTAATTTGCGACATACCCATTATGTATTACATTTCCCTTTATTTAGCAGCTTTACAAGGCTTAATCAGATTCTATTTGCAGGTACAATCTGCTCCGTGTGACAGCGCCTATAGAGAGCCAACACCATCTATAAGAGCTCTCTTAATAAATCCTCAGGGCTTATTCACATTGCGTTTTTGGCCTCCCTTGCCGGGATACGTTGGTAACCAGTCAGAATCAGCTGTCAACTTATCCCTGCACGAAGAACTGGCCATTAAAAAAAAAGGGGGGTCTGCAGTTCTCTGTGCAGGGATAAGTGGGGAGCTGATTGTGACTGGTTACCAACATATCCCAGCAAGGGAGGGCAAAAACACAATGTGAACACTCCTTTAAAGTGAAAGTCCCACCCCCAAACAGGCTGCTATGCTAGTAACATAGCCTACATCATTATTAATACAAAGCACACATACCTTTGGAGGTCTTGTGTGCTTTGTAGTTCTCCAGCTAAAAACTTATATATCATATATTATTGCCCCAGTTCCCTCTCTGCAGTGCCGCACACCCGATGCCCCAACAATCCCCCTCCCCCCCCCCGTCCACCTTCTAACATCTTTCCACTGCCCCCTGTACCCATACCTCCCAACTTTTGAAGAACCAAAAGAGGGACAAAATGTGCGGCGCACTTTGCGCGCCGCGGCAAATTTAGCCCCACCCACTGTTATGTTGACTCCACCCATTCTCATTAATTTTTCATGTGCCCACACACAGTATAATCCTCCTACAGTCACCCGTACATTATATGTCCCCCCTCTATCTCTCCCCCAGCTTCATATACACCCTTCATCTGCCCCCAGTTTCATGTCTCCCACCCAATCTCTGCCCCCAGATTCATGTCCGCCCATCCATTTCTGCCACCAGTTTCATGTCCCCTCCATCTCTGTCCTATTTCATGTCCCCCATCTCTACCCCCAGATTCATGCCCTCCATCTCTGCTCCCCAGATTCATGTCCCTCCATTTCTGCCCCCATATTCATGTCCCCTCCATCTCTGCCCCCATATTCATGTCCCCTCCATCTCTGCCCCCATATTCATGTCCCCTCCATCTCTGCCCCCATATTCATGTCCCCTCCATCTCTGCCCCCATATTCATGTCCCCTCCATCTCTGCCCCCAGATTCATGTCCCCTCCATCTCTGCCCCCAGATTCATGTCCCCTCCATCTCTGCCCCCAGATTCATGTCCCCTCCATCTCTGCTCCCATATTCATGTCCCTCCATCTCTGCCCCCATTGTCATGCCGTCCTCTCCATCTTTGCCCCCAGTGTCATGCCGTCCTCTCTCTGCCCCCAGTTTCACGTTCCACATTCCACTGACTGACTTACCTTCTCCTTCGTTCCCTCGCAGCTCTCTGCGCGCCTCTCTCTCACTGGCGCACAGTTATAGACGCGATGTGACGTCATCACATCGCGTCTACAAGCCAGTAGCGGAGGCGGCGAAGCGAGGAGCTGACACAAGTCAGCTCCTCGCTTCAGCCGCATATGTGACAGCGAGAGAGGCGCACAGCGGCGAAGCGAGGAGCTGACCTGTGTCAGCTCCTCGCTTCGCTGTCGGCTACTGGCTTGTAGACGCGATGGCTGAAGCGAGGAGCTGACCTGTGTCAGCTCCTCGCTTCGCTGCTGCTGCCGGCTACTGGCTTTTAGACGCGATGTGAAAACATCGCGTCTAGAAGCCAGTAGCAGCGGCGGCGAAGCGAGGAGCTGACACAGGTCAGCTCCTCGCTTCAGCCGCATATGTGTCAGCGAGAGAGGCACGCAGCGGCGAAGCGAGGAGCTGACCTGTGTCAGCTCCTTGCTTCAGCCGCGTATGTCTTCAACTCAGATCTGCGTCCTCTGGATGCAGATCTGAGTTGAAATAGGACATACACAATGACTGCTACGGGCGCCAGGGGGCCGGCACACGGTGGCAGGCCAAAACCGGGCCCCCCCATTTTTCAATTTGGCCGGGCCCCTGACGCCAGTACCAGTAGTACTGGCCTCTCGGCGGCCCTGATTACAGATATTATAACTTACCTGAACTGCAGAGGAGCTGCCATGTACGGCTCTCAGCAAGAAGCAGAGCTTTCCTTCCTTTTCCCTGTTCTCTGCCCTGCTGACAATATTCCTCACATCAGGGGGCATTTTAATAAACTGCTGGTAAATTGAAAGGTGCTTTGAAGGACTTTATATAATATGAAGATTCATTTTCACATAGATGTTTTATAGTGCTTGGAGATGTTATTCTAGGTCTATTTCTTCTATGTAATAACCTTAAGAGCTCACCTAATATCCTTTAGTGATGATGACTGAAAGTTGAATGAGTTGCACAATGTCCGCACCGCGGGAGCAGCTGCATATGGGAATATCCTGTTAAGTACAATTAAATGCCACAAATATTGCATCTGATAGTCCAGAAAGGCTGATAATCTGGAGCAAAGTACAATATGATGAGCTAAGATTAATTAATCGGATCCAATTAGGAAACTGCTTTGATCTATTACTGTAAAACAATGCTACGCTCTCTCCATATCATATTATACTAAAAACACAGTAGAACAATGGGTCCCAAAATGGAATTCATGACAGGTCTCTGAGGTAAGGTTATACTTTACATACGCTGGCACCCTTCCATAGCAAGCACAGGAATAGTATAGAGTTCTACAGGAATGCTACCTGTGAATAATGTATTACATCAGGGGTATAACTAAGATAGACTGGGCCCCTTGGGCTCCCACATGATATAATGCCCCTTTTACCTGCCCCCACACAGTATAGTGCTCCCTTTCTAGAACCGCCCAACATAGAATAATGCCTCCTGGTCCCCACATAGGATAATGGCACTTTTCCTGGCTCCCACACAGTGTGACTTCCCTTTTACTGACCTGCTACACACTAATTTGACTACTTTACTGAACCACCCCTGTACTGCACATTGCCCACTTTACTGACTCCACACACAGTTGTATTGCCACCTTTATTGGACCCCACACAATATATCGCCAATTTATTGGCCCCACCATACAGTATATTGACTCCTTTATTGGCCCCATACAACATACTGCCCCTTTTATTGGCTCCAACACAGTATATTATCCCTTTATTGTCCTCTATACAGTAGTGTTCCCTTTACTAGCCCCCACAGAGTAACGCTGGGTTCACACCAGCATTCGGGTCTCCATTATCAGGTTTGCAGAAGACGGAAAACTGTCATGCCGAGTCCGGCTGTGAGCACTGGTGAGCGTTTTATGCTCTCCGCGGCGAAACCTTTTTTTAAACCGCTCACGGGCACTCACGACCAGACACTTTTCATACCCATTCAAATGAATGGGATTGAAAGATGGTGGCAGGTTTCCGTCTCCTGCCCAGTTTCGTGCAGGAAACGGAAACCTGCATAACGGAGTCCCAGGTGCAGATGTGAACAAGCCCTTATTAATACAGCAGCTAATGGCTGATATTCACTTACCCATCCTGCTCTTGTTCAGGGGTGCCTCTGGTTCAGGAACAGCCCTTTTTCCTTATAGACTTAATAGGGAAAGAAGAAATGCAGAGACAAATGCAGCAAAATCTCAATGACACCCAGTGTGGGAAAAAAACTCAATGTTTTGCTTCATTTTTTAGCTGCATTTAGCTGCATAACCTTAGACTTCCTGATGCTCTTTGTAAAGCCAAATCTGGGTGTAGGTCATAAAGGCAGAGATGATAGAGAATGGTAAAATGGTATTTCCCCTTTTTTTTCAGTTGCAGGGGCGGATCCAGGGCCGGGCGAGCCGGGCAACCGCCCGGGGCCCCGCGCTTAGCGGGGCCCCGCGGCCCGGCCCTAACAAAATGGTCCCGGTCAGCTCGGGATAGTCGGGCAAGTGCCGGGGCCCACAGAGCCTCTGGGGGCCCCCGGCACTTGCCTGTCACGATTTCAGCTCATCAGCGTCCGTCCGCCGATGAGCTGAATCGCGATTAAAGCAGGAGCTGTGAGCTCAGCTCCTGCTTTAAAGCTCCGGCCCGGCTTGCGTGTGTAGGCGCGATGACGTCATCACATCACGCTTACACACGCAAGCCGGGCCGCAGCTAAGCAGGAGCTGAGCTCACAGCTCCTGCATCGCGTATGTGACTGGAGTGAGAGAGAGGAGCGTCGGGGGAACGATGGAAGGTGAGTGATGGAAGGTGAGTGTAAGTGTTTGTTTTGTATTAAATATTAAGATGGAACATAATGAAGGGGGCCCATGAAACTGGGGGGGGGGGAGGGGGGGAACGGCATGACACTGGGGAAGATGAAGGGGGTGGGGAGAGAACGGCATGAAACTGGGGACAGAGATGGAGGGGGCCCAATGAAACTGGGGGGCAAATGAAGGGGAGGGGGGGAACGGCATGACACTGGGGCAGATGGGGGGTGGAACAGCATGACACTGGGGCAGAGACGGGGGACATGAAACTGTGAGCAGATGAAGGGGGAGAACGTGATGAAACTGGGGACAGAGATGGAGGGGGGACATGAAACTGGGGGCAGAGGAAGGGTGTATATGAAACTGGGGGAGAGATGGAGGGGGGGCATATAATTTACGGGTGACTGTAGGAGGATTATACTGTGTGGGAGCACATGATAAATGAATGAGAATGGGTGGAATCAACAGAAAAGTGGGTGGAGCCAAATTTGCCGCGGCGCGCAGAGCCCCCCGCCTCCTTTACAAGGGGGCCCACTGAGGCTCTGTCGCCCAAGGGCCCATAAAAACCTGGAGCCGGCCCTGGGTCAGCATGTCCCCTCCTACGGACGCCGATGAGCTGAATACATAGGCGTTTAAAGCAGGAGCTGTCACAGCTCAGCTCCTGTTTTAACGCTGCGCTCCGGCATTTGTAGTCGCGATGTGATGACGTCACATCGCGCCTACAATATGTGTATGAGGGAGAGAGCTGCGGGGGAACGAGGGAAAGTGAGTGTGTGTGAGAACAGTATGACGCTGGGGCAGATGGAAGGGAGAGAACAGTATGACACTGGGGCAGATGAAGGGGGGAGAACAGCATGACACTGGGGCAGAGACGGGGGGGACATGAAACTGTGGGCAGATAAAGGAGAATGGCATGAAACTGGGGACAGAGATAGAGGGGGGGGACATGAAACTAGGGGTAGATGAAGGGTGTATATGAAAATGGGGAGAGATGGAGGGGGGACATATAATTTACGGGTGACTGTAGGAGGATTATACTGTGTGGAATCACATGAAAAATGAATGAGAATGGGTGGAGTCAACATAAAAGTGGGTGGGGCCTAATTTGCTGCTGCCCGTAGGGCCCGGCCAAAGTCAATTGCCCAGGGCCCCGCAAACCCTGGATCCGCCACTGTTCAGTTGAGTCCTGGTTTTGGATTCCAAAACTGCATCAAAAAAACCTGACTGTCCTATCAGTGTTTTCAGCATCAGGGTAAGGACGCATATTCAGGTTTTGTTCACGAACTTTTTGAAGCCAACATAAATGGTGGATCTTAAATGGAGCTTCTATTTTATTGTCTATAATAATCCTGGTTTAACTTCTATACCTTTACCTTCAGACGGTGTAGGCTCACAAGCCTTTCCCAAAAGCGGAACCAGTGACTCACAGTTTTTTTATTTTATTTAAATTCCTATGTGTAATAACACAAAGAATAAATATAAATATACAAGTACATTTACTGAAACACATCAGGAGAGGTGACAGATCCTCTTTCAATGCCAACTTGTCAAATAGTTTGCAATTTGCACAGAAATACTGTGGCCATATCTGGAATTGCAGCTCAGTCCCACTCACCTGGATGGGGATGAGCTACAAAACCACACACAGCCCCCAGATAAGCATGGCAATGTTTCTGGAAATCTGTCCTTACTCTAACCAAACTCAAGTTGTTAGTTGGTTTAAAAATTTTGGTGTATTTTTGGCACACCTGAGCACATTCCAACCCCACCCCTTTTTACATAAGCCACACCTCCTTGACATACAAGTTAAAATGTCTAAAAATGATCTAAACGATAAATGTGGTGCACGGCATGTTAAGACAATATTTTGCTACAAATGATATAAAATCCTCTTTATACAGAAGCCTCTGCCTAAGTACTGCATGTCCTCTAATTCGTACCATCCTGGATGTTCTACTTCCCGTTTTAATTCTTTTATTAATGGATAATTATATTACTATTAATAATCATGGTATTTATATAGCCCTAATAATAGTAGTGATAATTTACTGACGGTAGCAGCAGACCACAAGGGAGCAGAGGAGGATAAGAAGGAGACATGTGATTCCCAGCAGTCTGCAGTTAGATATGCCTGCTCCTAATACAGCTCTGGAAAAATCAGTAGAACGTTCTAACACTTAGGAATAGAGATGGGTGAACGGCATAACAAGCCGTAGCTGACCCAATTATTACAAAAGTCTTGGATTCGTCCCCGAAGCTGAAACTCTGGGGGTTCTTCACCCCCAAACCCAGAAGTGAAATTATTATACTCTGGGTTCTCTTCAGATCCCTGAGTATAATGGTTGGAGGCCCAGGGGAGGTGTAAAAAATTAACCAACAATTGGGATGTGCGGCCATGTCTTATTCTTTTTTGATACATATAGTAAGTCTGTCCCCTCATTTTTTGTTTTTCTTTGGTACCAGCACTCCCCCCATTTTGCTGAGGTGTTTTTAATTAGCAGGAGACTGCAAAAATTGACCCACCTACTAGCTCTGTCTTCTGACTGGGGCAACATGGTAAGGTGAATTTTTGAGATCTGTTCACAAGGTGCGGTGCTGCATGGTGTCTGCTGCTCCTGTGGCGCTGTGCCCGTGGGGCGGCAAAGCCCAGAGCCTGGGGGCTTGGTCTGGTGACAGGGGTGTTGCCAGGCCGCTCGCCCTGTGGGCGCTGTGTTGCAGTTGTGGCGGTCGCTGTGCGGCGCCACGCCCAGTAGAGTAGGGACCCACTATAAAGAGGTCGCCGTGAAGTGGCTAGTGGGGTTATGCACATTGATCAATATATATACTAAGAACCTCATGTTCAGTATTATAAAATTTGCTGAGAAGCTCTAGATCATTGTATAAGGTTGGGATGTGCGGCCATGTCTTTTTCTTTTTTTGATACATATAGTAAGTCTGTCCCCTCATTTTTTGTTTTTCCTTGGTACCGGCACTCCTTCCATTTTGCCCAGATGTTTTTAATTAGCAGGAGACTGCAAAAAGGGACCCACCTACTAGCTCTCAGTCCTCTGATTGGGGCAATATGGTAAGGTGAATGTTTGAGCTCCGTTCACACACATGGTAAGGTGAATTTTTGAGCTCCGTTCACACACATGGTAAGGTGAATTTTTGAGATCTGTTCACACGGTGTGGGGCTGCATGGTGTCTGCTGCTTCTGTGGCACTGTACCCGTGGGGCGGCGTGGTCCAAAGCCTGGGGGCTTGGTCTGGTGACAGGGGTGTTGCCAGGCCACTGGGACGCTCGCCCTGCGGGGACGCTGTGTGGCGGTCGCACTGCGGCGCCACGCCCAGTAGAGTAGGGACCCACTATAAAGAGGTCGCCGTGAAGTGGCTAGTGGGCTTATGCACATTGATTAATATGTATACTAAGAACCTCATGTTCGGTATTATAAAATTTGCTCAGAAGCACTAGATCAATGTATAAGGTTGGGATGTGCGGCCATGTCTTTTTCTTTTTTGATACAACAATTATATTCACCTTCTGCCTCCTCATGGCATCTGCAGCTCTCTTTGAATCCCCAAGGGGAACCACACATGCCTGTGACTGGGACTTAGTGGTCACATGGGGCCCACCCATTATCATGAGGTCTCCATAGTCACGTTGTGTGGAGAACAGTTACAACCTAGTCACATTGGATCTAGTTGTCCAGTTTCCTGCTCTAAGGTGTTCTCATTTGCTGACCTGACCTGGCTTTTAGACTTTGTCCCTGCCTGCTGTTCTGCCCCCAGCCTCATCTCAGCTAGTTTCTGACCACCTGCCTGTTCTTGACCATGTACAAACTCTGCCCGCTGGTACTTCACACTGGCGTCGCTAGGTCTTTCTGGCCAGGCGCTACCACCACTAGAAAATGGAGTGACCTGGTAGTTTCCTTGCAATGAAGCCCATATTCTTATATTAATAACCGAGGAGGCCACTTAAATAAACCGTTTAGTAGTGGCTCAAAGTCACACCTGTTTGGTAGCCTGATGAGTCCACATCCGCTTGTTTTTACACCAAGTCTGGAGACATGCTACACAGTCTATATAGCCATTGACATCCCTTCTGAAGGCTGTGCCAATCCCAAATAATATGCAATTGGGACTATGCTGTTTGATGTAAGCTAGACTCTTGTGAACAGTATTCATGCGTCTAACCACAGGGAAATGATGTTACCTATACGTCCTAATATTACCATACAGAAACTTCTGGTTATGCTGATATAGTTTTTAGGACATTTCTATGGTGCTACATGAACCATAACCTCAGAGGAAGCATTAAAGGGGCTCTATCAACAAAATCATGCTGATAGAGCCCCACATATGCATGAATAGCCTTTAAAAAGGCTATTCAGGCACCGTAAAAGTTATATTAAACTACCCCCCCCCCGTTTTAAAAAAATAACCTAAAAAAGAATGTGCTCTACTTACGGATCGTGCATGCTGGGCGGGCATTCAGGGTGTGTCTTCATCTTCATCCCCACCTCTTCTTCCTCCGATGTCTTCGGGTCCCGTCCTCCTTCGGCGCTCGCTCACGGACACTGATATAAAAAAACGGCCTGGGCGCATGCGCAGTAGCATGCGGCTTCTACTACGGCTACTGCGCATGCGCCCAGGCTATCACTGTCCGTTCGTGAGCGCCGGAGGAAGACGGGACCGGAGGACATCGGAGGAAGAAGAGGCGGGGAAGAAGATGAGGACATACCCAGAATGCCCGCCCAGCGTGCACGTTCGGTAAGTAGATAACATTCTTTTTTAGGGTTTTATTTTAAAACGGGGGGGGGGGGGGTAGTTTAATATAAACTATTACGGTGCCCGAATAGCCTTTTTAAAGGCTATGCACGCATATGTGGGGCTCTATCAGCATGATTTTGCTGATATAGCCCCTTTAAGGAAAATCTCCTGAATGTATTCACACTTCTATGTGATCGGACCACACACTGGCCTTACAGTGCCCACACTGAAAATCATTGCTTACAGTATATTGCATGAGGATGAGCTTTTTGATACCCCCATGTAATGGAATTTTGTTACATAAATCACAGAGCAGTTTTTTAAGTTGACTGAGTTCCATTCGTCTGAATGAGGATTAACTGCAATAACTTCTTGAATAAATCGACACGTAAGAACTCAGGATTAAGTGTTTGGTGTTTTGCATCAGTGATTGTAAGCCAAAACCAGGTGCCCTTAGGTCAATGAGGGATTCAACTAACCTCTTTCTAAGATTACAATCCCTCCAACATGTGATAGAAGGAGCTTCCTCCGGGACACTGGAGATCACTTCTGAGGATGTCTCAATGTTTTTGTATACTACAGATTTCCTTTTTGTGTGTTAGGGTAAATATCTTCTGTGCTAGATACTATAGCGCTCCTACTATAGAGATATATGTTCTACATTGTCTGTGATGACTGCAGGTCTTTTACTAATGCAGTGTTATAGTGGCTGCTCTGCTGCGTAAAGTGGGCTCAGTATTAAGTGTGGGCATCATAGTACTATTTTCGGTCACTATGTATACTATCAGTTTACATGTAGTCTATTTTTCAGGTTACTTCTCTTTTCTTTGTGCAACCTTATAGTACCTCTGACGTCAATGCAAACACTTAAAATGACAATCCACCTCTGCTGGAGTTTTGTATTATTTTGGGAAGAATGTAGCTCAATGGGACACGTCATTTCTTCCTTTCCTGTGAAAATGACTCTGCCTTTATGTACAGTGATCACTTCTGGGGGAAAAAAAAAAACCTTAAAAATTGCTCGCTATAATTACTGAAGTTTGTGTCATGCTCTGCAGATTAGATTACATGACTTATTAGCTGGAATTTTTCAATCTACGCTTTCATATCTATCAAACTGTTAGAAATGAGGTCTACATGGCTTCATTTACTTACTTACACTCACACTCTCTCTCTCTCTCTCTCTCTCTCTCTATATATATATATACAGTGCTGACCAAAAGTATTGGCACCCCTGCAATTGTCAGATAATACTCATTTTCTTCCAGAAAATGATTGCAAGCACAAACTCTTTGGTATTATTATCTTCATTTAATTTATGTGCAATGGAAAACCACAAAAAGAATTGTCAAAAAGCCAAATTGGATATAATTCCACACTAAACATAAAAAAGGGAGTGGACAAAAGTATTGGCACTATTTGAAAAATCATGTGATGCTTCTCTAATTTGTTTAATTAACAGCACCTGTTACTTACCTGAAGCACCTAACAGGTGGTGGCAATAACTAAATCACACTTGCAGACAGTTGAAATGGATTAAAGTTGACTCAACCTCTGTCCTGTGTCCTTGTGTGTACCACATTGAGCATGGAGAAAAGAAAGAAGACCAAAGAACTGTCTGAGGACTTGAGAAGCAAAATTGTGAGGAAGCATGAGCAATCTCAAGGCTACAAGTCCATCTCCAAAGACCTGAATGTTCCCGTGTCTACCGTGCGCAGTGTCATCAAGAAGTTTAAAGCCCATGGCACTGTGGCTAACCTCCCTAGATGTGGACGGAAAAGAAAAATTGACAAGAGATTTCAACGCAAGATTGTGCGGATGGTGGATAAAGAACCTCGACTAGCATCCAAACAAGTTCAAGCTGCCCTGCAGTCCGAGGGTACAACAGTGTCATCCCGTACTATCCGTCAGCGTCTGAATGAAAAGGGACTGTATGGTAGGATACCCAGGAAGACCCCACTTCTTACCCAGAGACATAAAAAAAGCCAGGCTGGAGTTTGCCAAAACTTACCTGAGAAAGCCAAAAACGTTTTGGAAGAATGTTCTCTGGTCAGATGAGACAAAAGTAGAGCTTTTTAGCAAAAGGCATCAACATAGAGTTTACAGGAAAAAAAAGAGGCCTTCAAAGAAAAGAACACGGTCCCTACAGTCAAACATGGCGGAGGTTCCCTGATGTTTTGGGGTTGCTTTGCTGCCTCTGGCACTGGACTACTTGACCGTGTGCATGGAGTTATGAAGTCTGAAGACGACCAACAAATTTTGCAGCATAATGTAGGGCCCAGTGTGAGAAAGCTGGGTCTTCCTCAGAGGTCATGGGTCTTCCAGCAGGACAATGACCCAAAACACACTTCAAAAAGCACTAGAAAATGGTTTGAGAGAAAGCACTGGAGACTTCTAAAGTGGCCAGCAATGAGTCCAGACCTGAATCCCATAGAACACCTGTGGAGAGATCTTTTGATGGCAGTTTGGAGAAGGCCCCCTTCACATCTCAGGGGGGACCTGGAGCAGTTTGCCAAAGAAGAATGGTCTAAAATTCCAGCAGAGCATTGTAAGAAACTCATTGATGGTTACCGGAAATGGTTGTTCGCAGTTATTTTGTCTAAAGGTTGTGCTACCAAGTATTAGGCTGAGGGTGCCAATACTTTTGTCCGGCCCATTTTTGGAGTTTTGAGTAAAATGATCAATTATTTGACTTTTTTTTTTTTCTTCATTCTTTTGTGTTTTTTCATTGCAAGCAAAATAAATGAAGATATTAATACCAAAGAGTTTGTGCTCGCAATCATTTTCTGGAAGAAAATGAGTATTATCTGACAGAACTGCAGGGGTGCCAATACTTTTGGCCAACACTGACTGTATATATATATATATATATAGCCATATAACAATCCCTTATGTGACACATCTGACCTCACCTGGCAAGTAATTCCGCACCTGAAGAAGAACTTGTGGAGCTCAAATCACGTAGTGAAGTACGTTTTTGTCCAATAAAGGTCATATTTTATTTACCTTGTTGACACTCCAATCTGTGGACCAGGGAGCGCAGACGTCCATCTCCAGCCGCTGGCCTCCTTCATTCCTTTATGACTTAAGCCAGAAAACTGGAGAGCTTTATAATAAAAATATCAAACTGAGGTGTTCCTATCCCCAACCAGCCAATATTCTCAAAATGTGAGGAGAAAACCTCAGATCGGGCTTGTGGCACACATTTGGCACAAGAAAGGGCCTTACCCCAAAAGTATGCAGAAATATCATTGTAGCCTCCTCCTAATATTTTTTTTTTTTTTTTTTAAGTCTACTGGTGTTATTAATGGGTTAATAAATGTACCCATCTACCTTTTTTGTGTGTTTTGATTGATTTCTAGGTGTATCTGGGGGCTCCTAGTGTCTCCTGCTTTTGTTTACATGCTTCTGCTTCCTGTAACTTCCTAACCCCCTCAACCCCCCCTTCTCTCTAGCTATCCTTCCTAACCCATATTACATACCTGCCCTCCATGCTTCTTCCTGTGCAGACGGCTCCTTCTCCAGTGACGAGTCACCTCTACTGCGAATGTGTAGACGCACAGTAGAGGTGATTTACCAGCAGCAGTGCGCGCACACTGCTAGGAGAAGAGCATGCACCCTGCCTGTACAGAGGAGTCGTCGTCTTGTCAGAAGAAGCCAAGGATGGGTAAGTATGAGCGAAGTGGCTGGGAAGGGGTTAGTAGTAGTAGTAGTAGTGACGATCCAGTTCCAGAAATGCGGAAATGGATCGTCACTGGATAATCAGAAAATGTCCCTTGGGTGGTCACATGACCGACCCAGGAATATTGATAAATATTTTTATTACCATTATTGACTGTCTCTCTGCTGTCTCAAATATCATGTCCTCTCTCTATCTGAAACTAAATCTCTCCAAGACTGAACTACTACTGTTTCCACCATCTAATAGATCTGTCCCTGATATATCCATTGCAGTCTCAGGCCTTACTATAACTCCTAGGCAGCAGGCCCGCTGCCTCGGGGTCATGTTTGACGCAGACCTTTCCTTCACCCCTCATGTTGAATCACTTGCACGTTCATGTCACCTCCACCTCAAAAACATCTCCAGAATACGCCCTTTCCTTACCAGAGATACACTAAAGACACTTATTGTCTCTCTGATTCATTCTCGCCTTGACTACTGTAACTCCTTACTATTCGGTCTTCCCCTCACTAAACTCTCCCCTCTACAATCTATTCTGAATGCAGCGGCCAGGCTCATCTATCAGTCTAGACGCTACAGCGATGCCTCCGGTCTGTGCCAGTCGCTACATTGGCTGCCTATTCAATATAGAATAAAATATAAAGTTATCACCCTCATCTACAAGGCTCTCCATAATGCCGCACCTCCATACATTTCCTCCCTCATCTCTGTCTACCGCCCAACCCGTGCTCTCCGCTCACTCAATGACCTAACACTTACATCCTCTATTATCAGAACCTCCCACGCTCGTATACAAGACTTCTCCCGAGCTTCACCACTTCTCTGGAATGCTCTACCTCGGACAATCAGATTAACTCCCAATTTCTACAGTTTCAAACGCAAACTAAAGACGCATCTTTTCAGACAAGCCTATTACAATGTCTAACGTAAACCCTTAACCGTCCTCTGTCCCCGCTCCCACATTACCCCACATGATATGATGTCATCTCAGGATAACTTTATAGGTCCAAGCTCCATCCACATGTTACAGGACACGACTGGTGACGGCTCATAAAGTTTTATGTTTGTGTAATGACAGTCACCTCTATTACAGAAGTGTCTGACCACTGTATAAGCAATGCCGCCCCTGCTACCTCTTGTGTCACCCCCTCTACCTCATAGATTGTAAGCTCTTGCGAGCAGGGCCCTCAGTCCCATTGTGTGAAATGATTCTCTTTGTAATGTATCTGTCTGTATTTTAACCCTACAAATTGTACAGCGCTGCGGAATATGTTGGCGCTATATAAATAAAATGTATTATTATTATTATTACCAATGTTATTTAGAAAGTAGAAGGGAGAGGGTGTTTAGAATAGTGTAGAGATTTCTAATTATCCCGGACAACCTCTTTAAGGCATGAGTTTTCAACACATGGCATGTCAAATTACACCATGGCCACCAATAGCTCAGGTAGTCGCTCAGCAGGGATGCAGCAGAATCAGCTGTTCAGTGCTATTAGGGAATTCTCTTGCAATTGTCCTTGGATCTGACTGTATATCTTTC